>NC_044367.1:6027080-6299580 GCF_007364275.1 Archocentrus centrarchus
CTGACATCACTGCACTTATTTCACTGCTGTAATCAAAGTGCTGCTGCCAACTTTGTTTGGCACATTATTATAAACTACACATACACTTCAAATACTTTGGTCTTGCTTTTATTAAGAATGTGTTTAAAGTGCAGCACACTTATTATTTCTCACTATTTCTTTGACATTTTCTGCAAGTAAAACTAGCTGCTTTATAATGCAGATTTAAATGAAAAGAAGCCTAAACACTAAAGACAGTCTTTATGTAATCGAAAACAAAATTTAAACGCTAAACTCAAATTATTATTTATTATTTCTGAGAAAACGGCCACTTGTGGTCTGAAGATGTGTTACTACTGAAACTTTCAGCTGTGTGACAGTTAAAACAAGTTGAGAGGAATTTACAGGCTATCACTGTTTATTAGCTTCATACTCGTTCTCTTTTCCTTCCTCCAGTGTTTTCCATCTCTGAACACGTGTCTTTGCTCCTTAATTTCTCTTTCTTTCCCATGTGTTATTCCCATAATTTTTTCTTCTTCTTCTCCTTTGCAATGTTTCAGAGGAAAAGACATTACTGGAGGCTGGACAGTAAATGCATTACGCTGTTTCAGAATGACACAGGAAGTAAATACTACAAGGTAAGACCACCACCTTTCAGCAGTTTCTTTTACAGTAAGTCATCACTGCAGGTACTGTATGCCTGCCTTTAAAAGATACTTTAATCTGATACTTGATGATAGAGGGAGTTTACACATTTCAGACAGGAGTCTTTCTAATTCAATACAATTCCATTTTATTTCTATAGCTCCAGTGCACCATAATACTTATCTCTGTCTCATAATGTAAAGACCTTACAATAGTAAAGAACTGATCCCACCTTATCTATCACCTTTATACAAAGATAATGTTTTAGGCCAAATCTTAAGTCTGCTGGTTCTACAGGAGAGGGGCCTGATTTTCCCATTCTACTTTAGGAAACTGCAGTCTGAGAGCAAAGTGCTCTATTGGTACATGTACTGTGAGGTCTTTAAGATATGATGTGGCCTAATCATTCTGGACTTTGTATAGCAGGAGAAAACTGTGTATATCTTATTATCCCAGGGTGTATTCTAGTCTCTGTAGGACTTGGGTTGTGCTGAGCAGGTTAATCCAGATATCCATCCCAAACTCAGAGATTTAATTATATTAAAAGACATAAAAGAAAGCGACAGTCTTAATGGTATGGATGATGGAGAGAAAGCATCTCTCCAATCAGAGCTGAGAATGTAAAAAATTACTTGCAATACAACCCCCCACCCCCCCCCCCACCCCCCCCACCCCCACTCCCCCCACAGATTCAGGAAATACATAATCTACAGTGTACCTGTGCTGATACTGTGAACTGTATTTCACCAAGATCCCTTTACTTCATCCTCTCTGCAGGAAATCCCTCTGTCTGAAATCTTGTCTCTGGAGCCTGCTCAGAATTTCTCTCTGCTTCACGATGGAGCCAATCCTCACTGCTTTGAGATCGCGACAGCATCACTGGTTTATTACGTTGGGGAGAACCTGCAGAGACCCGAATCATCTGTGACAGGCAGCAGCATTCTGGTGAGATCAAGTTTTTATCTGATATGATGTACGATAGCTTATCTAAACTCATAGTGAGATTAGCATCATTTTGCTACATTAAGAAGAAATGTTTTTGAACAAAGCCTTAACTTAGGTAGATCAGAGGTGGCAAAAGTACAAACATTCTTCACTTAAGCAGAAGTACAGATACTTGTGTTAAGAAATACTCTTGTAAAAGCTGAAGTACTGATACAACTTCTTTACTCGAGTAAAAGTGATAAAGTTTAGCTTCTGAAATGTACTCAAAGTATAAAACTAAAAAACTCAAAGAAAGTAAAAAGGAAGGAATTTCTGTTCTTCTGTTTTTCTATTTTGTTCAGAGGAAAGTGAACCGTGCCTATATTACATTAATTAATGTAATATAATCAATATTAATACACAGGAATTCAAAATTTTTAAGCTAAATTTCAAAGAATTGATTCAACGTGAACATTTGTTATGTAGAGCACAAGATGAGAAAAACAAAGGGTAATAAAAAAAATTAGATCTACTGTATGTGCAGCTGCCTACATTGTAGACGGGTGACTTTGTCTCTACATCTAAACAGAAAAATTAGTACAGTCAGGGGTTAAAGTGGGATTCGGAGTGCATGGGAAACTTGATCCGTTGTATTGGTGTGGCGTGGGGAAAAGAAACGCTCACAAACAAATCACAATCATTTCTATTGTGAGCTCCAGTAGCTTTTCTTTGTGTACAGGCTGTAATCAGCGTGATACTGCTCCTTCCCTAAACAATATAAAGCTAGTATAAATGTGGAATTCACTGAGTGAATTTAGCTTATATTCAAATTCATGTCTGCGACTTTTAATGTAACATAACACTGACCATGAACACCACCGCCACTCTGCAGTAATTACTGTTATTACAGTAAACTTCATCACAGTACTGCAAGCTAACCTGTTTAGCATACACTAAACTGCGTAGTATTTTCCTGCAACCTTTGAATAACACAAAATTAGTATACTTCAATTTGTTTTGCAAGACATTTCACAATATAAAAAACATAGCTTCACATCATGTACAAATCCAATATCTGATTTGAAAAAAACTCTAAAATGAATGAGGTCATTGCATGTAAGATTCAAATTTCAAGTTTATCAAATTCAATTCAATTCATATATACAGTGGCTTGCAAAAGTATTCATACCCCTTGAAGTTTTCCATATTTTGTCACATTACAACCATAAATATATTTCACTGGAATTTAATGTGAAAGACCAACACAAAGTGGTATACAATTGTGACGTGGAAAGAAAATTATACATGATTCAAAACATTTTTTACAAATAAAAAACTGAAAAGTGCGGTGTGCAAAAGTATTCAGCCCCCTTTTCTCTGAGTGCAACAACTGCATTCAGAAGTTGCCTGATGACTGCTAATGACTAAAAAGAGTCCACCTGTGTGTAATCTAATCTCAGTACAAATACAGCTGCTCCGTGACGGCCTCAGAGGTTGGTTAAGAGAATATTGGGGAGTAAACAGCATCATGAAGTCTAAAGAACACAGCAGACAGGTCAGGAATAAGGTTGTGGAGAAGTTTAAAGCAGGCTTAGGCTATAAAAAGATTTCCCACGCTTTGAACATCTCACAGAGCACTGTTCAATCCATCATCCGGAAATGGAAAGAGTATGGCACAACTGTAAACCTACAAAGACAAGGCCGTCCACCTAAACTTACAGGCCGAACAAGGAGAGCACTGATCAGAGATGCAGTCAAGCGGTCCATGGTGACTCTGGACGAAATGCAGAGATCCACAGCTCAGGTAGTGGAATCTGTCCACAGGACAACTATTAGTCGTGCACTGCACAAATGTGGTCTTTATGGAAGAGTGGCAAGAAAAAGCCATTGTTAAAAGAAAACCATCAAAGTCCCGTTTGCAGTTTGCCAGAAGCCATGTTGGGGACACAGCAAACATGTGGAACAAGGTGCTTTGGTCAGATGAGACCAAAATTGAACTTTTTGGCCAAAATGCAAAATGCTGTGTGTGGTGGGGAATTAACACTGCACATCACTCTGAACACACCATCCACACTGTCAAATATGGTGGTGACAGCATCATGCTCTGGGGCTGCTTCTCTTCAGCAGGGACAGGGAAGCTGGTCAGAGTTGATGGGAAGATGGATGGAGCCAAATACAGGAAGAAAACCTGTTGGAGTCTGCGAAAGACTTGAGACTGGGGCGGAGGTTCAAATTCCAGCAGGACAACGACCTTAAACATAAAGCCAGGGCTACAATGGAATGGTTTAAAACAAAACGTGTTAGAACGGCTCAGTCAAAGTCCAGACCTAAACCCAATCAAGAATTTGTGGCAAGATCTGAAAACTGCTGTTCACAAACGCTCTCCATCTAATCTGACTGAGCTTGAGCTGTTTTGCAAAGAAGAATGGGCAAAAATTTCAGTCACTAGATGTGCAAAGCTGGTGGAGACATACCCTAAAAGACTTGCAGCTGTAATTGCAGCAAAAGGTGGTTCCACAGAGTATTGACTCAGGGGGGCTCAATACTTTTGCACACCGCACTTTTCAGTTTTTTATTTGTAAAAAATGTTTTGAATCATGTATAATTTTCTTTCCACTTCACAATTGTATACCACTTTGTGTTGGTCTTTCACATTAAATTCCAGTGAAATATATTTATGTTTGTGGTTGTAATGTGACAAAATATGGAAAAGTTCAAGGGGTATGAATACTTTTGCAAGCCACTGTATATAGCGCCAAATCACAACAAACGTGCACCTCAAGGTGCTTTATATTGTAGGTAAAGACCCTAAAATAATTACAGAGAAAACCCAACACTAAAAATGACCCCCTATGAGCAAGCATTTGGTGACAGTGGGAAGGAAAAACTCCCTTTTAACAGGAAGAAACCTCCAGCAGAACCAGGCTCAGGGAGGGGCAGTCATCTGGCGCAACTGGTTGGGGCTGAGGGGAGAGAGACAGGACAAAAGACACGCTGTAGAAGAGAGACAGAGATTAATAATAGCTAATGATTAAATGTCACTGAGCAGTCCTTTTTTTAAGGATAATTTTTTGGTAACCCTGTGACAGGCTGGTGACCTGTACAGGGTGTACCCTGCCTTTCGCCCTATGACCGGGATAGGCTCCACCCCCATGACCCTGAACAGGATAAGTGGAAGAGAATGGATGGATGGATATTTTTTGGCCTTTTTAGATAGTACACAGTGAAGAGAGAGAGATATATGGGACACATGCAGGAAAGGGCCACAGGTCAAACCCGGGCCGCCTGCACCCCACTGAGCCACCCTGGCGCCCCACACTAAGCAGTCTTTACCTTTAAAAATAATCTCTTCCTCCTCTCCTGTTCTGTCTTTCTCCATCTCTGAGCGAAGTTATCTCACATTCTTTTCTTTCCCTAAGTCATAAAGCAGCTGTACTTTTAGCTATCAGACACACTTTTGACTGCTGGGTTTTCTGTAATTATTGTAGAGTCTTTACCTTACAATGAAAAGCACCTTGAGGTGACTGTTGTGATTTGGTACTATGTAAATAAAATTTAACTGAATCACATTTAGTTGAACTGTGTGACAAACTGCATGGGAACAGTTTGTGTCTTTGCTGATATTTGTGGCGCTGTTATAAATGCTAGCCAAATGCTGAAATACTGTCACCACAACTTATCGTCATATGTACCATAAATGTATTCCAGGCCACTTTAACCCCTCAGTATAGCGCCTTCAGTGATGCATAAATTATATGTTCTTTTTTGTTTTTTCATCTCTTCATGTTCAATAAGCCCTGCTGATGCCCTGTTGTCATTTATATGTTATTGTTCTTTCCATTTCGGTTCAAATCACTGGGAAGGTGCTCAGGGATGTGAAATAATTACGCGGATTTGCTATGAAAATGTAGGGAGTAGAAAGTCAAGATATTTCTGTAAAAATGTAGTGGTCAGAGTACAGTATGTACTATTAACACCTATGAGCCAAGGCTCAGACTGCTCCAAACAATCCTTTTTCAGCTTTTCAACTCTGCATTGAAAAATCCATATAACTCAGATTTATAAAATCAAAACAAAAGCAAGGATGGTTATTGCAGCCACAGCAGTAATACTTCAGCTTCATCTTGTCTGAGAAATCCCATTCATGTGGACAACAAGGCTCCAAGAATTTCCTTAAAGTCTTCCTCTGTGATTACCAGTGTTGTGGTTTCAGGTCAGCGGTGTTGGGCAGGATGTGGCTCGAATGTGGGAAATGGCCATCCAGCACGCGCTGATGCCAGCTGTCTCTACAGGAATTTGCCACAGTTCCCACCGCAGTGGACACAGTAAGTGTAACAGCATGTTAATATTACATGTATTAGGTAGTTTTCTTTAATATATTTTTTTCACAAGATAACTAATGCGAGTTAAAATAAATGTTAGTTTTCCTCTATTTGGAGAACAGTATCATTTCATTTAGTCTCAGTTATGGTTACACTTCATTGCAAACATTTAGCATCTTAACTGATTAATCAGTTTATTTACTTAATCCAGTGAAGCTGTAATCACAGCTTACGTTCACTCTTACTATTCTTCCTTTCTCCCAACATTAATAAAAGGCAAGAACAGTTTTCACAGCCAGAAACAATTTAGAATAAATAAGTCACAATTTCAAATGTCTGTTTTCTTTCAGCTCAGGTATTATGTGTCCATGTTGTTACTGAATTCTCCTGCAGACTCTCAGATCCATTCAGGGCCAACAACACCCACACAGAACCCATCAGAGATATTTTAGGCCTTCACTGACGTCAAACTGATCATGACTAACGCTTCAGTGTGGTCGTAGTACCTTTTATGACTAAAGAAATGTGTCTCAACTTGCGGATCTCTAGCTGGTTTGAATTTATCAGTTAGAATAAACAAGTTGGTATCTTTTTACAGATGCTGTGGGAAACAAACTACTAAATTCATTTGCCGTGCTTTTATTATCTCTGCTCCACAGACAGATGTGGGTCTGCTTAAATCTGTCCTGATGATGATAAAAATCAACAAATAAATAACTTCTCAGTAGAATTAAAAGACTGTGTTACAGATTTCTTTGATCCTAATTCACTTTTTGCTGTTTTTATAATTATTATTATTATTATTATTATTATTATTATTATTATTATTATTATTATTATTATTATTATTGTTATCTTGGTTGTGTCTCTCATCAACAGAGGAAGTTTCAGTCAGTATTTCTGTCTCAAACTGCCAGATCCAGGAGAATGTGGTAAGAGAAAAATTGCAAACACACACAAATTTTTTGGAACGTTCTTGCAGAAAGTCTTTTGGCTCCGCAGTGTAGTGGTTAACACATTTGTTTGGTAAGTTGCTGGTTTGATTCCAGCCAGCGACCCAAATACCCTTTGGAAATGTGTCAGGAAGGGTATGTGGTGGATAACTCTGCCAAATCAAACATGCTGAGCTGTCGTGTGACAAGGCAGCAGCTGAACGTAGCTTCTTCTTCTTCTGGGGTAGCCATAGCTCAGGAGGTAGAGCAGGTCATATACTAATCAGAAGGTTGGTGGTTTGATCCTTGGCTGCTCCAGCCTGGATGGCCACGAATCCTTAGGCCAGATACTGAACCTCAAGTTGCTCTCCAATGTATTCATTGGAGTGTGAATGTGTGTGTCAATGTTGGATGGAAAGCACTTAGATGCAGAAATAGTGTTTTGAGTGCTCAAGTACAGTAGAAAAGCGCCAGATAAGAACCAGTCCATTTATCATTCTTCTTGCAGAAAATCTAAAGGATGGATGGATGGATTGATGGATGGATGGATGGATGGATGGATGGATGGATGGATGGATGGATGGATGGATGGATGGATGGATGGATGGATGGATGGATGGATGGATGGATGGATGGATGGATGGATGGATGGATGGATTTTGAACAGACAGGTTTGATTTATCCACTACTTTGAGCCACATTGAATTATCCTGAAATTTGATTCAGACATTCAGGGTCCTCAGATGATGCATCCTGCAGGATTTTTTTAAGCATCTGCATTTAAAGATTAATTTATATATTCACTGAAATATACCAACAACTACTACATAAACTTTCACCAAGTTGATTAAGAAATTTATGGTCCCCAGATGGTGAGTCCTGGATTTGTTGATCCTATGTTTTTTTTTTCTGTAGAACCTTTGTGATGTTGATTAAGGTTTAGTTTTTCATAAAGTGTCTTGAAACTGTTTGTTGGAATGTCATGAAATTTCTCTGAGACACACGGAGATAAACTGCCGTAACATCAAGGTACCAAGAGCCTCTAAAACTAATGACATGCACATCTATTACCACGTCATCCACTGGTTAGTGAAGTCCTGTTATTAAAAGCCTTGTCCTGAGCATTTTCACTATGGTGTTTTGAAACTGACTGTGAACTGAGGATGCTGCATGGTCATTGGTTAACGACTTGCGATTGTCAAGTCGTTAACAAATGAGCGTACCCTCGACAATTCTCTTTTCTGACTTCAATATTGATCATAATTTACAAAATGTACTTGCTGTTTTCTTCAAACTGGCATGAAACTACAGATGAGCACATAAAGTCATCAAGAAAGTCTTTATTGAACCAAGGGCCATTTTTACAAGTGTTATTATTATTATTCAAGTGTTTTTGCAACCAGAGCATTCGCTCACTGCTGGCTATTAAAACATTGCAAGTTTAAGGCACTTCTGCACTAGCTTCGCTTTTCAAACCCAGAAACAACACCTTTGTTTTATAGTCTATGGATGCTACACATTAGCATGCCTCCCACAAAAAGCCTGGAGCACGCAAAATTTTATTTTGAGTTAAGCACATTTTCAATTCAGAGTCCCTGTGCCATTCAGAGTGCTTTGGCAGACTTGATTTTGCTCTCTTTCAAAATCAGTGACTTATTAGTGGGCGGTCATGATAACAAATATTTATTATCTGCTCAGAAGGAGAAATCTGGAGCAGATCCATCAAACTTTTTTAAAGTTCAGTTGAGATAACAACAGCACATTGTATTGTTTCAAGATGCATAATTTCACTCAGCAGGTTGAGTCATACAGTGTGTTTCCCTGGACATGTGTTGATATTGGAGATTTGTTGGTATACATACCTCCATATGACCCAAACCTGGATTAGATGTTACATCAGTGTCTTGCTTTCTTTCATGAAACTACAGATTGGCTTCAGTTTGGATCAGGACATGTTGTATACCCCAAAGCAGAATCCCCATCTTCATCCTCTGACAGACACAACAACATCCTGTTTCTATTCAAATCACCTCCATCCAGTTCTTTTTCTGCTTTTTTTGTCACTTTCATTTTAATTTGCGTTTGAAGACTCCTGGATCATGTCTCAGAGATTCCCAGAGCATGTCACTGTGCCTGAAACACTGCACATTTACATCAAAAAGATTTAGCTCAAGCTCAAATATCGACAAATTCTATTCATTTTCCTATTCATCGCATTGCATGTAAATGCAACTGCAGAGAACATCAAGTCCCATTTCTATGCAGACGTGCACCTCGCCGTCTCCAAGGTGAGCACGTCTTCAAACACCTCAAATGGAGATTACTGTGATTACTCACTCAGCCAAACGGTTTCCATGGTGACGATGGTAATTAGGCAGTGAGCTCAGGGAAGGGGGAGGAAGTTTATAATATTGTATTTCTGTCCTCTTTGCTTGAGGTGTGATATTAGGCTGTCAGCTAACAGGGGAGAAAAAGGAGACGTAATTACAGACAAATGAAGGAGAAAATATTTTGCAGCTTTGGTGTCAAAGCTGTGGCAGATCACTGACGTTGTATAGTTACACTGAGAGAGGTGCACAGTAGGCTCTCTGTACCAAAAAATCCTTCCTGAAATCTCCTCTGCCAGGTGATGAATTGATGCATTCACTTTTTTGTTGAACCCACTTTCTGTCTGCCTTGCCTTCTTCTAGTGCAGTTTTCCACCCAAAGAACTGAACCGTGACCTGAAACTTTAATTACATAAACTTGCAGTTCTGATCAGCTTTAAACCTGAGAAAATCTGTGATTTACAGCCAAGAGTGCATGAAAATGTTTTACAGTTTGTTATATATGTGTGTCTGAAAATGTAAGTCAAGTCAAAGCTTATTTCTACAGCACATGTAAAACAACCTCAGTGGACCAAAGTGCTGTACAAGTTATCCCAAATATCACCAAATCAACAGTAAATATACACTAAAATACACAATTATCATCAATAAAACATCATCAAGACAATAACTGAAATAGTCAAAACTGTGCTTGTGCAATAAAAGCCAGGCTATCCTGCTGAGCTATAAAGAATAAGTAGGTTTTTAACAATCACTGAGTGACTGGATAACTTTACGTGGAAGGGTAGGTTGTTCCAAAGATTAGAGG
Organism: Archocentrus centrarchus; assembly: GCF_007364275.1. NCBI lineage: Eukaryota > Metazoa > Chordata > Actinopteri > Cichliformes > Cichlidae > Archocentrus > Archocentrus centrarchus. The sequence goes on from NC_044367.1 coordinate 6,037,018, forward strand.
TTGCCACCAACAAGGCTCTGTCACCTCTATTTTAAGCCTGGATCTCGGTTTGTAGCTGTAAAAGTTTTGTTATATAAGGTGGAACCAATTCATTGAGACTCTCAAGAGCAATTAATACAATTTTAAACAGGATCCTGAAATGGACTGGAAACCAGTGTGATGTGATTACACTGTTTCTTTCCTGCCAGAAGGTGAACTGCTGCATTTTTATGGTCTGCAGGTGACAAAATAAAGATTGATCAAGGTCAGTGTACAAAGATTGCAGTAATGTAATCAAAAATTAACAAAGGCATGAGTTACTTTCTTAAAGTCCTGTGGAGCGAGGCAGGCCTTAAACCAGTGTGGAAGTGCTTTCAACTTGCAGTCTTTCGAATAGGTGGCGGGGGGCAACTCCCAGGTTTCAGAAAGAAATCCAGTTGTATTTGTGTTTAGTTAACTTGTTCTATGACCTCAGGAAATACTGAGGGTAATGAGTATATGGTCTCAATCAGTAGTTTCAAGGTGTCTTTTTTATTATAACACAATGTTCTTTTGTAAGTTGTGGTCCCCATTATACTCAAAAAGATCCTGAACCAGACCATGTTTCAGGATGAACCTATTTTGTATTGTGATTGACAAGTCATTATCATTTAAGCATACAGTGTCCCTCAAAAAGCCACTTGTCATGTTAGCACAAGAGGACCTCAGTAAAAGCACCAGTGGGTGACATCATACTGGCTGTGTTTGTTCTGCTACCTAGACCAATAATATGACAGAGAGAGAGCGGCTCTGTATGTTAGCCAACATTTGACTAAAATCCATCTGTCCATTTTCTTAGCTGCGTATCAAACTTAGGGTAAAACATTTTCTCAGATGCCTTTGGGTCAGAGACAGAGTACACCCTGGACAGGTCGCCAGTCCATCACCAGCCTGACACACAGACAGAGACCACATACTCCTATGGCTAATTTAGAATGACCAATTAACCTGACTTTAGTGCATGTCTTTGGAAGAAAGCCAGAGTACCCAGAGGGAACCGGAGCATGCGCAGAGAAAACGTGCATGAAGGCTTCGGCCTACCAGGTACTTCCAACCAGGAGCTTTCTTGCTATCAGTTGACAACCACTAGACATAACAAAAATACATTTGAAAAAAACCCTAATCTACCAATTTGTGTACAGACTAAGAATAAACCCTTAAACTTAAAAGTGCCAAATGCATAACCATCCCCAGGGTGACATGCCCATGCAACTACCTCATTTATCTCCACGGGCTGATGAATTTGGACATCCTGAACTTCAGCTTCACCCTGCATCCACCATCTTTCAGCAGGGGGTTCAGGCTTTCCTAAACTGGTCTCAGTCTTTTATTTCATTTTCATTTGACCCTATTCTTGGACCCCATCTAATGATTTATGAATTGCTACTCAGACTGTGCTGTTATATTTTCCAGGACATCAACTCAGTGTATCAAATCTTCCCAGATGAGGTTCTTGGCTCAGGACAGTTTGGCATCGTGTATGGAGGTAAAACCTACATTTGAGGCATGCTATCATTACACATAATGGATGTTTTCTTTTTTCAGAAGCAAAAAATGAGTCTGCTATTTCTAATACTTCTTGCACGAGACTCTCCAAAACTAAAGAGGGAAGGATGGTAATAATTTAGAGGAAAAAAATCAGTTAGGCAAGTAGTGACAAGAAACTGGATCATTTTAATTTTCTGTTATGTTATTACTCCTTAATTAATAAAATAAATACATCTTTATTTTCATAAAAGCGATGAAATGAAATGTAAATAGAAATAGGATTCATAGGACAATCCCATAAGTAATTGAATATAGTTCAGATAGTATAAAAACAACACAATAGTTGAAACTGTGAAAACTATCAGCACATTTTGAAGTTGATGCCAGCAACACATTTCAGAAAAAGTTTGGAAAGGGGCAAACAACATCCCACCATGGATGAGGATTCTTGGTCTTACAGTAAAGCTGGAATGTGATCTCATGTGCAGGCAAATTGTTCAATAATCATGTTTATCGACCGCAAAGAATTTGGGGATTTCACGTGCAGGGTATGATATCATTTAAAAAGTGTAATAATCCTGAGAAACAGCTGTCTGCAAAGGATAAGATGAAAGATGACTATATGAATGTCTGTGACTGCCAGGCCCACAGGCAGCAGTGGAATACAGACATGATTCTGTAGCAGTGATCACTACAGCTTTCATTATCTGGCTCCCACTGCAGCTGGGAACCAGCTTCGCCTACTAACATTATTTAATTCTTCTGTCCTCTTCCTACTGATGTCCCATGTCACATAAAAATTACACAATAAAATATTAAAATTTGTGTTGTTTATTAATTAATTAAAGTAATTTTTGGTTGTTTTTCTGTTAAACTATTGACACAAGCTCAGAGCTCCTTAGCCGAGGCTTAACTTTTGCTGTGTTTACCTACACTTAAATAAAGGTGCCATCATTTTAGAACAGCAGGCAGATGCACATGTCACAGGTATGGAATTACATTTTGAGGCTACTAAAAAGTAAACCAATCATAATGCAGTATATTCTGTATCTGGTATCTGGTATCGCTGCAACTAATATTTTAATATTGATTATGTTGGTAATGAAAAGCTCCAGTTACAGCGTCCTGCAGGCGAAGATAACATCTGGTTTCTCAAACCAATAGTCCAGAACCTCATAATATTTACAGTATTTAAAACCATGAAAACCAACAAGTTCTCACATTTAGGTTCTTCCATTATAACTAAAGCTACTGCGGTGCAGTTTAATAATTATCTCTGCATTCTAGGGCAGCTGAGTGTGTTTATATGACGCAGGGTTTCATTCCACACAGGGAAGCACAGGAAGTCCGGCCGAGACGTTGCCATCAAAATCATCGACAAACTCCGCTTCCCCACCAAACAGGAGAGTCAGCTGCGCAACGAGGTGGCCATCCTGCAGGTAAACAGACACTTACATGCGCACACATATATACACGCACACACAAACAGACACACACGCACGCATCGGCGCTGCTCAGGAGACTGTTGGCAGGGAGCGAAATTTCCTGTTGTGAACGACTTCATTACCGTGGCAACACTGTAGGGGTGTGACATCTGAAAATATTCCTGCTCTGCCGCCGCTGCTGCTACACACACCTGCACATAAAACACACTTCAGTTCACCTCAGCTGATATCTGTTCTGCTCGGCTGCTCAGCAGACTGGAGCTGTTTAGGAAATTGCTTCCTGCTACCTTGTGGTTCATATTTGCCTTATTTGGCATTTTATTTGAGTGTTTGTTGTAGCCATTAAAATCAAGGAGCGGATGCTTTAAAAAAATAAGGCATTGAATCTTTAACAACAAACTACAGTGAGTACTACATTCTTCATTTTAGTGAGAGACCCGCGTTTAATGCTTTAGCTCTGAAATACTATTCATATTTCATGTCTTCACAGCATGATTTTGATCCAGGCCAAAGAATTCCCTCATAATAAGTCTCTATAAGGAACTAAAGAGGTACTTAGAATTGTTATGCTGTGAGGCTAATAATATCATATAGCAATAACCAGTACTGTTAATAGCATCATTCCATCTTTTGATTAATACCATGGACAGCAGCTGCACTCAGAGGTCATGGGAATGGGCACATTTATTTAAGCTACTGGTATAATTTCACACCATCTTCTTCAACTAGGCTACCACAGGCCCAAAACAGATTTAGCCTTGCTGAAGTGATATGAAGACAACTCTAATATCTGTAAGCATTGAACAAAAGAGAGAAGCTCATTAACCATAGGTCCTGACTGACTGGATGGGGTCACCATACCAAAGAAGCCCACTCATTAAAAGAATTCCTCATTAAACAATCATTTCCAGTGGACCAGCTCACCTGAATTCAGGTGTTCCAATCACTTCCGTGGACACGTGCATAAACTAAGCACCTAGGCATGCAGACTGCTTCAACATTTGTGAAAGAATGGCTCGCTCTCAGGAGCTCAGTGAATTCCAGCGTGGTACCGTGATAGGAGCAACAAGGCCGGTTGTGAAAGTTCCTCACTACTAAATATTCCACAGTCAACAGTGGTATTGTAACAAAGTGGAAGCAATTGGGAATGACAGCAACTCAGCCACAAAGTGAGCAGGGTCAGCAGATGCTGAGGTGCATAGTTCACAGATGTCACCAACTTTCTGCAGTGTCATTTGCTACAGACTTCCAATCTTCACAATCTTAGCTCAATAACAGTGCATAAAGAGCTTCATGAATGGGTTTCCATGGCTGAGTAGCTGCATCCAAGCCTTACAACACCAAGCACAATGCAAATCCACGGATGCAGTGGTGTAAAGCACGCTGCCACTGGACTCTAGAGTAGTGGAGCCATGTTCTCTGGAGTAACTAATCATGCTTCTCCATCTGGAAATCTGATGGATGAGTCTGGGTTTGGTGGTTGCCAGGGGAACTGTACTTGTCTGACTGCATTGTGCCAAGTGTAAAGTTTGGTGGAGGGGGGGATTATGGTGTGAGGTTGTTTTTCAGAAGTTGGGCTCAGCTCCTTAGTTCCAGTGAAAGGAACTCTTAATGCTTCAGCACACCAAGACATTTTGGACATTTTCACACTCCCAACTTTGTGGGAACAGTTTGAGGATGACCCCTTCCTGTTCCAACATGACTGGACATCAGTGCACAAAGCAGGTCCATAAAGACATGGATGAGTGAGTTTGGTTTGGAAGAACTTGACTGGCCTCCACAGTCAAGTTGAGTCCTGACCTAAACTTGATAGAAAACCTTTGGGATGAATTAGAGCAGAGACTGTGAACCAGGCCTTCTCGTCCAACATCAGTTTCTGACCTTACAAATGCACTTGTGGAAGAATGGTCAAAAATTCCCATAAACACTCCTGAACCTTGTGGAAAGCCTTCCCAGAAGAGTTAAAGCTGTTATAGCTGCAGAGGATAATCCTGCTTCTTGTCCTTCCTCTTTTGAGCACCACTTTTTTGCTTTGGCTTGCTAAACACAATTTATAATGCCGCTGGACTGACAAACTGCTCTATAAAACACTTGTCAAAAACAATTTGTTACATAGTTGATGTCAACAGGTTTGTGGGAATTTTCCACAGAGAGCAAGGTCAGGAAGTACAAGTAATATATTTCCCAGCATACCCCCCAGAGAGAGTAGGGAGAGCACTTGTTTTTTGGAGAAATACATCTACTATCACACAATATCCAACATATCACGCACAATATCCTCTTTTTTCCCCAAGCCATAACAACACAACAGCCATAATGATTTAAATATTATTTTACTGAAAGTAAAAATTGCAAGAACATTCTGGACCTGTTGGGATTTATTATAAAACCATTTATAACCACTGCAACAGTTAAACGTTGTCCTCACTGCTAGGTCATTAAAAATCCTCATAACTACCATCTTAATTATCAATATTCATTCAACATTTATTTACTCTTAGATCACAAAACATAATAAACCACGTATTGCTAAGTAGTCTGTGCGTTCAAAGCAGTGGTGGGAAACCTTGCATGTGTGGGCCTTGGGAATTACACGTATTTCCCCACATTTGAAGCAGGTTGTCCCTGTTTCACAGTCCTTTCTTGCAGAGCAGAAGTTGCATCTCTTTCCCTTCTGTCTCCTTGTTTTGGCTTCTTGTGTCACTTGTTGATCGGGGACAGGCTTAGATTGCTGTGCTGCCATTGCCACTGCTGCTGAAGCACCCACGCATGGAAGATGGTGTCACTTTTGCATGCAAGGAGTCATGAGGGTCTTGGACATAAACGTCTCCCTTGCTGCATTGGAGTCATCTTCATCAGAGGGGTGATAATCAGAGTTTTTTGCCATGTTGTCGCGCTGCTCTGAAACACCATCCTCCAAATCACTGTCTGTTTTTTTCATCTTGGAAGATCAGCTCGAGGACCTCGTGCACAGTAAATCTTAGTGCCATAACCTCAGGTGCCTTTACAGTATACTATATTTATATTTCTGACCTCCCATCCCCTCTGCCTGTCTCTGCGGGAATCTGGACAAATGCAATGGGAACACAGACAATTCTTATCCACACTATGCTTCTTTGTGTTCTTAAACCATCTAAACTGTTCTCTCTTGTCCTTCCAGAGCCTGCACCATCCAGGCGTGGTCAACCTCGACTGTATGTTCGAGACTCCGGAGCGAGTGTTTGTGGTCATGGAGAAGCTTCACGGAGACATGCTGGAGATGATCCTGTCCAGTGAGAAAGGCCGACTCCCTGAGAGGATCACGAAGTTCCTGGTGACACAGGTGATACTTGGCCTGAATTAATTTCTCCCAACCGTAGCCCTAAATTTAACTTTAACTATAACATCACCCTGTCTTTCCCTAACTGGAAACACAAAGTCTTCACCATAAAGCTGTCTACAAAGAGTTTGGTCCATAACTTTTTGGACAATAACACAATTTTTGTAGTTTTGCCTCTGTTCCTCGCCAAAGTGGATTTTGAAATGATCCAGACGTGGTTAAGGTGCCGACTTTCAGCTTTAATTCAAAACAAAAGTATCACAATAATTGTTTAGGAAATGCAGCCATTTTTATACATAGCCCTCATTTTCAGAAGCTCGAAAGTAAGAAGGCACATGCAGCCTGTTCCCTCATTACTCTGTGACAAATTAAGCAGATGGAAGGTGTTGATTAAAATGTTGAACTTGCTTTTGCTATGCTTTAAGTGATGGAGGCCATCTTCAGGCTGAGAAAAGAAAATAAAGAGATAGAAAAAAACTTTTCAAGTGGTCCCTTCTTAAGAAGAAGGAATGCACGGTGCCAGCTCAGCAGCACCAAAACACCCGGAAGAGGAGTGAGACAAGAAAAGTGGATAATCACAGAATTCTTGCCTCAGTTAAGAAAAACCCTGTGACAGTATTTAGGAGGAACAGCACTGGTGTTTATTGATCATGTTACTGCTGATAGAAGTAGCAGGATAAATTCTGAATCTACAGAGCCGTACTGTCTGCCCAGATTCAGTCAAATGCTGCAGAGCCGGTCGGACAGTGCAACTGAAGATGGCTGCAGTAAAGGCTTGGCAGAGCATCTCAAGGGAGAAAACACAGCATTTGTTGGCATCCGTGGGTTGTAAACTTCAAGCAGTCACTGACTGCAAAGGAGTTTCATCCAAGTGTTAAAAACAATTCTTATATTTAAAATTATGTTTGTACTTTTGAGCCTCCAGTTAATTTTGAGCCTCTTTGAATGGGGGACTGTGTATCAAATGTCTCTAATTCCTAAATAGTTATTATTGTACTTTTGTTAAATCCCTTGAATTAACATTGAAAGCCCGCACCTCACATGTCATCTCAGTTGTTTAATTTAATATACTTACAGACAAAACTGTACAAAGCTTCCATTTCATTGATGTAGTTATCCATACAGTCTGAATAACAGGTCAGGTTTTATGCTATACTCCTATAAACACAGCATTAACCATACCTCAGTTATATATACGTAAAGAGAGAGAGTTTACTATTGTCAAAAGAAGGTTTCTGTCTGCAGCAATTTAGATTTGCTATCACCATCAGAGCAGAATTTACTTTTATTTAACAGATTTCTGTGAATGGCCTGATCACAGTATTTTAGTGTTACCCTTAGCATAAATTTACTGTCAGACTTGTGCCATCAGTGTTGATGCTTTGACAAGAGGTCCAACATTATTATTAATAAACGCAACCTGTGTGTTTCTGTTTCACTATCAGATCTTGGTGGCTTTGCGTCATCTCCACTTCAAGAACATTGTCCACTGTGATCTGAAACCTGAAAATGTTCTGCTGGCTTCTGCAGACTCCTTTCCTCAGGTACTGCGTGTGTATGTTTATGTGTGTATTTGTTACTCTTGGACGGTACCTATTTTTCAAATGCATGCAGTAATTTGATTCAAAATGAGAAGTCACTCTCACATATGTAACACACTGTTGTAGTCTACAAATAATGCAACAGAGCCTTTGTGACAAACAACCTGGGAAGTTTTCACTAGAAACCTTAGAAAAAGGGAGGCTGTTTCAAAGGAACTCAGTTGATTGGCTGGGCTATCTGTCACTTGTCATCATAGGTAAACTTTAACCAATCAGATCAATGGAGCGCAGATCAACTTGCTGAAGCCAGGTGGGAAAGGCACAAAACTCATCTTTTCCATCATGATTTTACATAGTATGCAGGACTGAGATGGACATTTGTACTATTTAGCTAATGTCTTAAACAGCAAGCCCCACATCCCCACCAGCTGCTGGCGTGTTCCTGCTTCACAACAATATATAATAGTCATAGAGTTGCTCTGTCAATGCAACCTCCTCAAAATGTTTTTGATAAGGTTAAAGATGATCTTTGTGAGATGTTTAAATATTCTGCTTACAACTGTGTTTACACCCAAGTCATGTACTTGAGTTCAGCTAATATTGTGTTATGCAAATAATCTTTTAAATGCTTCAAATTCTCAGTCACCATATGTCATAACATTAATATAGATGCTTAAAAGTTCTGTGTGGATTCTTCTTATTTCAAATTTGATTTGAATTATCTGCGGAAAAAGTAAAGTAAAGTAGTTTAAAAATTCTAATTGCATATCTTGGCAAATTAAAGTATTAAAAAATGATGTCTGTGGAGCTCCAAGCTGCAGAAAGAACAAAGTTATGCAGTGGTACAAACAGAAAATACCAAACGCACACATATATCAGTATTTGGGGATGCAAGCATACAATGTTGGACAGTCCATTAGCTGTCAGTGTAACTATTAGCAGCTTCCTTCAGTGTTCGGTCTTTAGAAATAGCTGTTAGTGTCAGACAGACTAACTGTCAACTCTAATGATGCATCACTCAGCTGTTTGGCTCAGAATTCCTCACGTTATACTTACTGTGTATCATTTACACAGCCTGCTCCTCTGAAGTATCAGGAAAAAAACAACATGCAAATATCTGTCTCAGTTTGGAAGAGATGGGTTACGTTTCAGCAGTCTGTCATTAAATAATGAAAATGTTCCTTAAAGAACAATATGACATTCATCAAAATCCTCTTTTTTCTTTCTCATAATCAGTTGAGATAATTGCCATCAGCTTTATATCTGTCGTGGTGGACGTGTGGCAGGCAGGGTTAGCAGGACTCCTGAGATTGGCAGATACTGTAGGTTAAGAGAGTTTTTTTTTTTTTTTAGGAGTTCAAAATCAAAGTACAAAATAATTTCAGGAACTGAACAGGAGAGGGGAGGCAAACACAGGAAGCAAAACTAGACACAGCGCACAACGACCAGAGATGCACCAAAATAAAACAGGAAGTAACTAAACACAAAGACCAGGACTAAGACACATGAACTTAACACAAGGACCGAGGATAGACACTAAACACAGTACTACAAACCCCTGCTCAACCTGACACACAACATAATGTAAAACACAAAACTCTGTGTCTGTGGGTGCAAGAAAGATACAGCTGGACAACTAAATCAAAAAATATTAGACAATAATAATAATAATACTAAACATAAAAAAGGTCATTATAAAGAACTGGGATAACTGTTAGGTACAATTTTAGTCAAAGAGTAAGTCAAAGTACTAGTGGTACCACTTAGTTTTGAATTACTACAAATAGTGAATTACTAAATCAATTTTTAGCAGTAATAAGGTTCACAGTAAATATAAATACTAATATATGCAATTTAAGGTATAAGATGATAAAACTGAGCAAAATCACCCATTTCACTGTTTATTGCTTCAGAATGTCTATAAATGGGGTCACCCTCCTACTGGATAACTGCATAATGTTATACAAACCTGAGCCAACATCTAGTGTACTATTGAGTGTTACTGTCCTAAGTTATAATGTGTTATTTCTATTAAAAAAAATGCTAAGTCCATGTGGTTTTACAACCTCACAGAGAGACATGGGGAGGCCAATTTTGTCCATTGAAGTTACCATATATGGGTCCTTGTTGAATAACGAGTTAATGATTTTTCTGATGTCCCTGGATGGAGAGACTGCCCAGGGAACAACTACAGTTAGACACAACTACAGTTCTACACACCAGTTATACAAGGATCTGAGATTTCATGTTTAAGGTCTGCACAAGAGAAATGATTCATCGCAATCTTGAACAGAGCCAATACATCCATAATAACTTCCATCTTCTTCCTCAGTGTGAGTGAATCATCCAGTGAAGCTAGCAGCCAACAGTTTTTTTCACTTTTAGCAGCTTCGTTACAGTCATAATCTATCCATGTGTCCATTTAAACACTAACGCCAGGTTCTGACTGCATGATATTTCTGTCTGACTAGATGGCTACTATGTCAGATCAGGTGGTTACAGAGTATTAAATTCCTGTCCAAGATGCTGGAAAGTCTCTATTGACTGTTTTGGACATTTTTACAACTACATAACAAATCAATTATTTTTATATCAAATTAAACCTCAGAAAAGCACTAAAGTTGATGTGAATGCAAACTGCTGATCATATTTTAGTCAGGACCTTCATTTTGTGTTTCATTAATTCATGTGACTCCTGCTGTAGGTGAAGCTGTGCGATTTTGGCTTTGCTCGAATCATTGGTGAGAAGTCGTTCAGGCGGTCGGTGGTCGGCACACCAGCGTATCTCGCTCCTGAGGTCCTGAGGAATAAAGGCTACAACCGCTCTCTGGACATGTGGTCAGTTGGAGTCATCATCTACGTCAGGTAGGATCAGACCTATATCTGTGTACGTAACAGTCTCAGTAGATTTTAGTTTAAAACCTCATTCTTTGCTTCCTTCTTACTATCTCTGGGTTGTTTCTTTAACTTTCCTTTTTTTAGTTGTAATTGTTTTTGTAAACACAACATAAAATCTATAGAGAAACTATCTTGACTTTAATTCATTTCCCTAATCATGAAATTACAGTTGCTGGTGAAGGCACAGGTTCAAAAAGTGATATGTTTCTGTTTTTGCAGTCTCAGTGGGACGTTCCCTTTCAATGAAGATGAAGATATCAATGATCAGATCCAAAATGCAGCCTTCATGTACCCTCCTCACCCTTGGAAGAAAGTCTCCCAGGAAGGTGCGTTATGCCCCTGAGCCTCAAGACCAGAGGTCTGCAAGACTTAAAGCTAACCCACAGAAATCTAATCAGAAGGGAACACAAGTGTGGAAATGAAGGAAACTTATGCAACTCCTACAAATTATGTCTCTACTAACTGGCAAAAATATCAGCCAAGTAAATTCACGCATCATCAATAAAATAAAATAATATAGAAAAATAAGTCAAGAACACAATGCCAGACAAAAATTAGGCTCATTTCTGAAAGTGAGCTAGATTTCTTTTAGTTAATAAATAGTGAACCACTGTGCAGTGAAACAACAGTGGATTCCTCAAGCAGCCATCTTGTGGGCTGAAAAATAAAGTCAAAGGCAAAGTGCCAAAAAAATGAAGTTCTTGGAGTGGCCACTTGGAACTGGCTCCAAAAGAGGGTCAACAACATAGACGGTATATTAAAGAACAACGTAGCTTTGGGGTCTGAAATGTGGAGCAATTGTTGAGCCTTAAACTACATTTTTTCAGTCAGCAGGGGATAGCTCCCCTGGTTTCAAACTTTATAAAAGTCTGTGGGAAAACAACCCTCTGCTCCCTCTAACCATGCCCTCCGCAAACACTGATGGATTTATGATCTCAGGAGCTAATTTCACTCACGCGAGTTATGGCCCCCATGAGCATCCGGGAGGATTATAAAGCAGCGTATGCTTAAGGAAGGGCCTGGTCGGCCCTACAAAAATGACCGTGTTGAGGCTTCAAAAACAAGAACTTTACAAAACAGTCGGTGATGTAAAGGTGGCTCAGACCATCTTTCACATACAGTCTATAGTCTGTAGACTCCCACTAACCAGCGGAGGCATCACTAAGGCTAAAACTTGAATATAATAAAGATGCAGATACATGTCTGCCAGACTGGCTGCAGTGTTGTAACAAACATAAATATGTGTGGTCAAAGCTGAATAGCTTGTTTCACCTTCCTGTATCAATGGATGGTGGGGGGGGTTTGGGGTTTTTTTTTTGGTTTTGGTTTGTTTTTTTGCTCACACACCAGCACAGGTAATTGTGTTTCATGTTGCAGTACAAAAACTCCAACACATCCCTGAAATCAGTTCAAGCCGTTCTCTGCTGCTGCATGACTCATGTTGTTGCCGTCATTGTCTCTAAATGCGTCTGTCGTGTGTGTTGGCTGGAATTGTCCTGTTGACTATGAGACAGATTTAAATCCGCCTGACTCACACACTCCTAAACTGGATCCCCGAAGTGCTCTTAACCTTCCCTCCACCTCCTCACGCTGCCAGAATGACTTGAGCTGCGCTTCGAAATAAATACAATCCATTTCTGTTGGCCACAGGAGGATTAAATGTCAGGGAATAAATTCTAAAGTGCTCCAAGAAATGTGCATTTCCAGAGATCAGTTTTAAATAAGACCCTTCTGCCCACAAGCAAACACAATTCGAGTTTTTAAATGGAAAGGAAAAAGGGATTGAATTTAAAGTTTTGAAAGTACTGTATTTATGATCATATAGAAGTAGTCTTCCACTCCCAGGAAATAAAGTACTTCATTGTACTTTTACAGGTATAATGGCGCATCACTGCAGTGATACCCTCTGAGGTTCTGCCATTGAACCTTTGATGGGGCATAATTCTTTATATCTTTGTTTTTTGTACCTCATGAAGAAGTCTTAAATGTCTGGTCACAATTATACACCTTAATAAAAGTGCCGCAGGGTGCTCGTTCATTTATGAAGGTGCTATTATTTAACTGTCATGACGTGAGACTCAGTTAAGACTGTGTTAAATGACTTTACAAAGACTTCTTGCACATCCCAGATAATCCACGTTGTTCTTGAGGCACACTGAGGTTTGATATGATATTACACAAGTACATACACAGTACAAAATAGAATTGATATAAAAATTGTATACAAGATTATGGCACGAGAGCAGCCGAAAGTAGCAGAAGCAAACACTAGTTGCATTTTTAATATCTGCAGCTTGTAATGATGATGCAGCGCTACGTCTGAACAGGAAAATGTTAAAAGAAAAGACCTAACGGTGTTGTAGCACACTGGTGTACTCTGTTATAAACAGAAAAGAATGACAAAAGACAAAAAGCACTGTGTTCACTCACTGGTGTAAGGATGTTTCATGCATGGGGACACTTGCGCATTAGAGGATAACACAAAGTCAATGCAACCTCAGGCATATCAATCTACCCAGTTAGGAAGCATATGCTTTGGTGCAAATGAAAGTGACAATGGATGCATTGGAGTGGCAACAACAAGACCACCCCCCATGGTTTACTTGGATGAATTGCATATTACATTTGCTTCAAACAATTTGTATTGCACAGTTAGCACAAACGAAAAAAAACGTATTTCCTGCATCACTCTCTCCACAAATTAGCTAAATCTGTCTCTTACGTGTGCTATTAAATGAAGCTGTATGATGAAGATCTGTGAAGAGCTTCCTTCTAACTTTACTTTACAGTTCATAGACTGCCCCTAGCCTCAGTTTATGCAATTTTGTGTACACCATCATCGAATGCAGACTTGAAGTTTTTAATTAAAAGGGTTTAACAAAACTATTGCAAGAACTGTTTCAGAATGGCAGCCATTTTTATATATAGTCCCCCAAAGGCTCAACAATTTGGACAAACTAAAATAGCTTTAAATATAAAAACTCTTTTGCAGTCAGTGAAATCTAGAACCCCATAGACATCACCAAATGCTGCCTTTGCTCCTTTGAGATGCGCAGCAGGCCTTTACTGATGAGTTTTGCAGCATTTAGCTGAATCTGAGGAGAGAATCCAGTCCTGTACACTTCAGAATTCATCATGCTACTTCAGCAGTAATATGATCAAAAAAACCAAAAAAAAAAAAAACCCAAAAACAAACTATTGACCCAGATCCACTGGCAGCCATACGTGACCATGCCACAACACTGTTTTCCTTCTCCATGCTTTTATCTTACCATCATTCTGGTTCACCTTAATTTCACTTTTTTTCTCTCTGATAGATTTATTTGGTTTTATAGCTGATGGCCTCCTTCAAATGCATCTGCATCTCTTTGGACCTCATATTTGGGAATTCAAATAGTTAATGTAACCATTAATGCAATACTTTTGTTAAAGCCCTTGATTTAAAGCTGACCATCTTCACTTTATTCACATCTTGATAATTTGATTTAGAACCCACTATGGTGGTATGCAGAGGCTAAATAAATAAATACATTTCCACCACCTTCTGAACCCCTTGCCCACACAAGAACCAAATACCCTGTGCCCACTTGGTAGCATTTTTCAAAAGTTATGCATTAGGTAGATTTGTCTTAAAAATCCTGAAATAATACAACTGCCAGATATGATATATGAAAGGAGCCCATCGACCAAATCCTATGTCGATGTCTGTGGGTGGGATGTCATTTGGTCATGCCACAGCCAATGGAAAAATATTACCAAATATTGTAACAACAGTAAAATGAATTAACAATTTTTTATTACATATTCACAGTTGCATATTCAGATTTTTTTTGTGATAAATATCAACGCAAAAATTGAAGTTTGGAATCACTGTTAAACCGAGGAAGACTGACATTGTCATCCTTTGGCCTACAGCTAAAAGGAAATTTGGATTTTGTAATTTATGTGGTCTTGTGACAGGCCTGGGAAACAGGAGTGAACCACTGCTGCTGAGCAGTTAAGGATTGGTGGACATGTGAGATAAAGAAACTTGGAGAACTGGAAGAGTCCAGGCGGTTTGTGGAATGAGAGTTAGATCTGAGATTTGGGGGGGGGGGTCAATCTATTCATGGGGTAATCCATTCATGTGCATAATAGCAAGTGATGGAGGCCCCTGCAGACCTGAGGGGCCTTTGGGTCCCAGAGCTGTTCAGACCACTGACCCCTGAAGAAATGTTAACATCATGTTAGCTTTGCTCATTAGCCCTGGCTGGCCCCTGACCATGGGTGGGCCTCAACCCTACATCCTCCTCCTCCTACTACTCTGCCTGTCCATTCAGCCCCTGCTTAACCTAAGTTCTTCTTTTCCT
Organism: Archocentrus centrarchus; assembly: GCF_007364275.1. Lineage (NCBI taxonomy): Eukaryota > Metazoa > Chordata > Actinopteri > Cichliformes > Cichlidae > Archocentrus > Archocentrus centrarchus. The sequence continues at coordinate 6,052,076 of NC_044367.1, forward strand.
ACATTCTTGTATTCCTCCATGCAGCGATTGATCTGATCAACAACTTGCTGCAAGTGAAGATGAGGAAGAGGTACAGTGTTGACAAGACACTCAGCCATCCCTGGTTGCAGGTATGAAGAACTCCATTAAAATCAATTTGGGGATATTTTTGACTTGATCTATGGGAACAGGGTTAGGTTTAATACTAATCTGAAGCACTACCATCAATCAATAATACATTTTAGTTTAACAAAGCCTCAACTGAATGATGTAAAAATGTTCAGACTTGAGCACATCCTTTAGCTTCTTTCAGTCACTCACTTTGGTGTTATCCCACATTACTGCTACAATGTACTCTTATAGCTTTCATTAATCCTGTGTACTGTGCTTGTACAACATTTTGAAGTAGTTTTATTTTTTTGTTAACATTGGGGAGTTCAGCCATCTTGTTTAAATAAACTTTATTGTTAGTGGGTAGAGTGAGTGGGGCTTAGATCCAGGTCACAGGTTCTGCAGGAAGAGTTGTCTAACAGCTATTAAGGGTAATCCTGCTAGCAGGTGGGACTGAAGAGGATTTCATTCTGGTATATCAACCTAATTAGACTTCTGACAGGAATTGTTTGGCACGCAGGAAGCGCCAAACTGACTTACTGGATAGGTTGGGAACAACACGTATAACCTTATACCCTTTGAACTCTATGTAGCAAATGTTTTGTGAAATTCGGGCATTTTGTTGTTGGAAAGCCATGTTTTTCACTTTGGACTGGGGTAAAAACCAGAGGCACAATTCCAGGTATGTAGACTACTACTTATTACTATTAATACAATTTAGTTAAATAAATACAAGACTTTTATGCCTTTTACATAAATCTACATTCTTAGCATTATAAATCCATGGTGAGGATTTATCTATGTTGATCACTCAGTAGCTCAGTAGCTTAAGAAATGGACTCCAGAGAGACAAATCACCAGTTTGAGTCTCATATATGCGGTGGGATTTCCTGGTGAGCTTCACACAACTCAGGATGTTTTGTTTATTTCACTTTGCTCTAATCGATAGGATAATATCAAACAATTGTTCTCCTCAAACTTTCCCTTGATGGAAAGTCCAAGGAAATGTTGAAAAAGGACATCCAGCTGATGGCGCTGTTACCAGAACATTAAGCCAGTCACCATCACCACAACGTGCATTTTGGAACAATTTTTCAAACAAAACTAGACATTGAGCAAATACAACCAGCCACCGAGTATTCGATTTTGAAATGTTTCCTATTTTCATTTCATGTAAAAGTTCACAACATTTCTTCACTGCATTTGAATCCTGAAACAAACAGCATTTCGTTATGTTGTATGCTATGAAAAATTAACAACTGAAATTGTAGGCTAAATAACATAAGTAGCCTTCTTAAAGGTAAGTTTTGTATACACCGAAATGTCCATGGAAACCATCAGAAAGAGGCTAATAAGCAGACCTTATGTGCTTTTTTATTTATTTATTTTTTTCTGCATGCAAGTCAATGGTGTTATTAAATTAATTAGGCTGAGGGTGTGTTCATTCTCTCCACCAGGACTACCAGATGTGGCTGGATCTCAGAAACCTTGAGTCTCGGATAAACGAGCGCTACATCACCCATGAGAGTGACGACCTGCGCTGGCATCATCATGCCCAGCTCAGCGGCCTGGACTACCCCATGCACCTAACCAACACCCCCTGTGGAGATGTTGGACAGGGGGTGGAACGTTACAAGGAGAAGGAGGAGGAGCTGGAGACCCTCAGTGAGAGGGTGAGTGAACTATGAGAACCAGGCAGTGGGACGACTTTCTCTCTCTGAACACCATGAGAAACGATGACTATAACAAAATGAAAGAAAGCACAAAATGAAAACTTACAAATAATGAAATCCCCGTTGTACAATCATGAATCATACAGGATCCTCTAATTATGAAGTACTTGTTTCGTATTTGCAAGATAAGGCTCTTATAACTACTTTAGTTTGTAATTCTAAAGTCACTGCATAATTATAAAGTAACAACTTTGTATTCATAAGATCCCCATTTTGTGTTAATTCATCCCATAGTTTTTTCAATCCCTCTGTAAACTCAAAAGATTTATCACCTTTACAAGGTACACATCTTTTAAAATCATTAGAGACTGTTGTTTTGTGAAATGTAAGGATATTGTAATTCTATTTATGTAATGGCAAAAGCCTTTTGTTTCATAATTTCAAAGAAATATTCCCACAACTTACAAATGTAACATTTGCTCATAATGAATCTATTAAATAAAGAAGCACATTGATAAAATTATCCCAGCCCAGAAAACAAGAATCTGTTAATGATATGTGATTAAGAGATTTTAATTTTAAAATGAAACAAATTTACATGATACAAGAGTATCATGAGTAAATGATTAAATATACATTCACACACTCACCCATTCATATTTTTCCTTTGTCACATTTATCCTTCTTAAATGTAGTAAATACATCTACAATAACGTCATTACTCCATCCTTACTTTGTAACTACGAAACAAGAATGCCATTTCTCCCTGCAGAGCTTTGAATTACAGTACTGGCACTTGAGAGACTCCTCATTTCTTTATATTTTGCTGGGAGAATGTGAAATAGGTGCAGAAATTAATTGAAATGTGCAAAAATAAATGAAAACACAGTGTCTAAGACAAAAACACCTTTATTCTTCAGCACACCCTGAACTCTCTCAGGCAAGCTTTGTTGTAATTTAGTCTTCAGGAAGAGTTCTCCAGGCTTCTTTAAGGACATTCTTCTTTGCTGCCTTCAGGATGATCCCACACTGCTTCAATAAGGTTGAGGTCTGGGTCTGGGGAGGCCAATCCATGACTGATGGTGTTTTTTTTTATTCCATCCATCCATTCACTTCCGCTTATCCTGTTCAGGGTCACGGGGAGGCTGGCGCCTATCCCAGCTGACAGGGCGAGAGGCAGGGTACACCCTGTACAGGTCGCCAGCCTGTCGCAGGGCCAACACAGAGAAACAGACAACCATCCACACTCACATTCATGCTCTCATTCATACCTATGGGCAATTTAGAGTTTCCAATTAACCTAACCCCAGTAAGTGCGTGTCTTTGGACTGTGAGAAGAAACCAGAGTACCCGGAGAAAACACGGGGAGAACATGCAAACTCCACACAGAGAGAGAGGGAGGGGCCTGGGCCAAGGTGGAATCAAATCCAGGCCTTCAATTCAATACAGTTCAGTTCAATTTTATTTATATAGCGCCAAATCCCAACAAACAGTTGCCTCAAGGTGCTTTGTATTGTGGGTAAAGACCCTACAATAATACAGAGAAAATGCAACAGTCAAAATTACCCCCTATGAGCAGCACTTGGCAACAGTGGGAAGGAAAAACTCCCTTTTAACAGGAAGAAACCTCCAGCAGAACCAGGCTCAGGGAGGGGCAGGAATCTGCTGTGACCGGTTGGGCTGAGGGGAGAGAAAAAAGACATGCTGTGGAAGAGAGCCAGAGATTAATATCAATTAATGATTACATGCAGAGTGGAGTATAAACAAAGTAAATAAGGTGAATGAAAAGAAACAGTGCATTATGGGAACCCCCCCAGCAGCCTAGGCCTATGGCAGCATAACTAAGGGGTGGTTCAGGCTCACCTGATCCAGCCCTAACTATAAGCTTGATCATAAAGGAAAGTTTTAAGCCTAATCTTAAAAATAGGCAGGAAAAAACAGGAAACCAAAGTGGGAGCTGGTTCCACAGAAGAGGGGCAGATGGTATTCTAATTGTGAGGCAGCAGTGCTAACCACTGCCTCACCGTGCTGCCCGTTTTTTTATTTATTTGCTTTTTTTTTTTTTTTATATCCAGGTATGCTTTTACTACATTTACAGTGTGTTTGGGATCATTGTCTGAAAAATAAGGCTGCTGCCAAATGTAATGCATGGTGCATTAAATCTGACGGTACTTGTCATAATTCCATCAATTTTGATCAGCTCCTCAACACCACAGGCTGCTCTGCAGCCCGAAATCATGCCACCGTGTTTTACACATGGCTGCAGACATTCTCCTGAGCTCCTGTCGACATATTGATGACGATTTGAACCTAAACATTCAAATTGGGATTGATTACTCCAGAAAACCTTTTGCCACTGATTTTTAGACTAGTCCTTGTGTTATTTGGCATACCTCACCATTTTCTCCCTATTCTATTCCTTAATAATGGCTTTTGACAGCCCCCCTTCCATTGAGTCCAGTACATGGATCAACTGAAGGCCAGATGCAGCTCTCAGGTCCTGTGTCAGGTTTTTGCTGATTTATTTATTTATTTATTTTTTTTACCTTCAGATGCTGCTCATCTGCTGTACATAGTTTTTTAGGCCTGTCACTTCTTCTGCACTCCACTTGTCCAGTTTCCCCAGATTTCTTAAGGAAACACTGGGCACCAGAACAAGATTTGCCAAGTTTTCAGTGATTATCTTGTTCTGAATCACCTTTAGTTAGGTGCCTTTTTTTATGCTTAAATGATTCATAGGTCAGTATTAAATGGCTTAACAAACAAACAAACAAAAAATTCTTCTGAAAATTGGACTGAAAATGAGTGAAAAAGTAGGCAGTGTCTATAAAACCGTTGAAAGACCTTCAGAGAACCTGGCGAACTATTGCTCAAGACCACCTTAAAAATGACAGAGCCTAGGTCCTTGGAAGCAAAATATAAAGAAATGAAGGGTGGCTCAAGGCTTTTACACAGGAGTGCATACACAGGAGATTCTGAGTTATAATTATAAAATAGAAAGATTATTATGAATTGTTAAGAAGTTGCAGACACTTTCATCATAAACAATGGCGAATCAGTGAAAATGCTACATCGGAAATAAGTGGTACCCAGAAACTAATATTTAATTTACATTATAAGAACATGAAACTTACTAGTTAGGGCTTGTCACATAATCATTCCTGCAGATTATTAAAGGCTTTGCAGATGTGGAAATAAGCCATGGCTTCTTTCAAAACAAATCCAAAGAAAATCATTGTGAAAATTACCAAGTGTGTAAAATAATAGCTGTCAGACAAAAGCCAGGCAGTATTTATTTTGTAAATTCTCCAAGGTGGATTATTTATTTATTTTGGTTTTGGTTTATATATATATATATATATATATATATATACAATTCAGTAATGAAAATAAAAACTACAGTTCTAAACTGAATGGCATCAACATTTTTGTTATTTATCCATGACAAAAGTCTTTTCTTTTGCTTGTCATGTAAAGTTATTGAAGGTGATGCATGTCTACTGTTCACTGAACACAAACTACAGCTGAACTGTAATCCCTAATATTTTCCTTTGTAGCAGTAAAAAGTCATGAGTCCAGGTTTCATTCCAAAAAGAGATATCCAGAGATTATTAATCAGTGACAGATAAAATGTGAGTACTCAGTGATAAAGTGAGTACTCACTAAGACTTGAGATGCTTATTTTGCCCATGTTTTCTGAAAATGGATATGTAGCATTTTGGAATGAAAATCCTCAGTTGCTGAAAACATGGTGCCAGTAAAATACCAAAAACAACAAAGTAAATGTTTTAATGTGTCAGTATTTGTATTCTTCTTTCTCCTAACACTTGAGCCACAAATAGGTCATTCAAATAGAAATGTATGATTACTTTGATGCATTTGTATCGCGGTGGTTTTCTTTCTTTTCCTCTCTATAAGACAGCATGATGTGTCCAGTTTCAGTCTGACTAGAGGTCCATCTGGATGCTATGTATTAACTTCTATAAACAGTATAAATGCTAGTGTCTCAGGACAATCTAGAGCCCAAATGCATGCTTTTCTGATTTTGTATGGGACAACATCAAGGCCGTGATTTCACTGTAAGCTTTTCAGAAAATGCTCCATCTTGCAAGTTAGCACACAAGCTAGTTTCCATCTTGCTGCCTGTTTATGGTCACATAGATAAATGTCTCATGGTCTGAACATTGACTGTCCACTCCTGCCTTGCTTACTAGTAAACATGAAAAAAGAAATTCTTTTGGATTTTAATAAAGCTCACATGTTGTTCTTACACAGTTGTGAGACTGGAGTAGATGCATCTCTTAGATGATATGTTAGAATACTTGGCAAGTACCAATTTATCCAGAAATGCTTGTGTGCAGAAACACTCTCGAGCCTGAGGCTTAAAGGCTTATGGTTTTTGCAAAAAACACAAGTTAGTCCATGTGTTAAGATTCCATTGCCCATCTCTTTTAATTAACTATAATACCAGCCGAGGAAAAGACATGTTCAGAGCATGAATCCAGTCATGGAAAGTGCAACACATGTCTCTTAAAACTACCCCCCATAGTTATTAAAGCAGTTTTCTCACCAGCTTGCTCATCTCCGCGTGACCTCCACTCCCTGCCACATTCCCTACTTTTCTCCAGTATAGCCACCTTCAATTACCATTTCTGTCGCTCTTAGTAAACAAGGCAAAGGAAACGTGGATCCAAATAACTTGCTTTGTGCAGTAGCATAAATGACCCCTTCTCCAGATCCATGATCTTTTTCATCTCCATCAGTGCAGGTGGCTCTGGGTTACCTGGCATTCACTTGGTTAGCTGAGATATCAGAATGTACACCTGACACAATTGGATGTTAGTTGGCAATGGTGCCGTTGCCACTTTGAAAGGTTAAAGAACCTCCTGCATCTGTAGTAAATAAATACTCCTTTAGGACACTTTTGCATGGTGTGTGCCGCTGCACTGAATTAATTGGTAGCAGAGTCTGTTGTAATAGAAGTGTATGGGTTATTACCTAAAGTCATTATCACTGTGCCTCATAAGGGCAGCCCCAACATTATTGTCGGGGCTTCCATTGTATTTATCAGCCTTGTGCATAAGAAATAACTGAAGACTGATAAAACAATTAATCCTGATCTCAAATCAGTATTAATTTGGATTTAACCATTCTCATAAAATACACTAGACTATTGATTTGAAACTGGTTCTGTAACATGGTTAAACATGTGGTCACAGAGAACAAAGAGCATGCACAGTGGGATCAATAAATCTCCTCACCATGAGCATGAATGCATAAGCCAAATAAAAGATGTGATTTACAATAACAGCGCCAGGTGAGCATCCAAGACCCTGGGTGTGTGTAACTAACAAAACCAAGAGGTGTAAAAGGCAGGAACAAAACCATTACATAGAGCAGCATTAAATGGATGAAACAACTTTTATGTACATTGAGTTTTCCTCAAAGTACATATTGGTAGCCATATGTCATGAGAAGTTATGGTGTGCACAGGTGGTTTATGGTCTGTGGTTCAGTCAGATCAGAGAGATCAGAATAGGGTTCCATGGATTGGGTCCAGGTAAGGAAGCATTTCAGCTGCTGTCCTTTAACCCTCTGGAGTCGCGTCACAGTGACATCACAGATTTAAGATGACATAGCAGCAGGACTCTGCCTCGCTGAGTCTCAGTTTCAACTTGTGTCGAATGGTGTGTTTTATGTTGTTTATTGTATATATGTTGAGAGCCACATTTAAGATAAATTTCCACTGCTTTGCAATGGACAATAAAGTTTTTCTGATTTGATTCTGATTCTGAAAGTGTGGACAAACTACTGTCCGAGTCAAAAGTTTTGTCCAAACTTCTGACTGGCACTGTACTTACCACATAAAACCAGGCTTACGATAAATAATTGACACCATGTTTTTGCCTAAATATTGTCGTCAAGTCTGATGTACATATACAAAATATACAAAAACTGGATATTCACTGGCAGCAAGTGCTTGCAAGCAAAATCATCTGTGGTGGACAGGTGTTTTTTGAAGTTGCACAAATAATTTGTGTCTTATTGTGACAACTGATGGTTCTGTAAATATTTGTGCAAAAAATGCTTGAGGCATTGCCTGCATTTTAATGTAAATAGTTGTATATACAGTAACTTTGTTGTTTGCTAAATTTGTACATTCATTTTTGAAATTTAAGATATATTTTAATTTTACCTTATAAAACATGGTTAATGTACATGTTTATGGTTTTCACTGTAAAAAAAAATGTAACTTTTTACTACTCAGATTTTATTATTTGTGTGTGAGTTTAGGCTCAATGTTTTAAACAGTGTGTCAAAATGGAGAAAAAAAAAACAAACAAATGATACCAAACAAGGTAAATAGTTTTCAAGGTGAAATATAAAGATGAAGTGAAAAGTAGTCAAAATCAGGTAAGAAGATTCTAGAATCCAGAGGAGTGATGTCCAGACCCACAGGAAAGCAGGATTACCTTTGTCCTCTTTGGTAGCCAAGTTAGCACTCCGCGCTAACATGCTCTGCTGTGGTTGGGTACCAGCTAATGAGGAATCTTCTGCAGGATGTCGCATCGCCGCATCCTGCGTGTGTCTGTCTGCAGAGCACACGGTAGAGAGCTTGAAGGGGAGAGGTCAGAGCAGACCTCCACCTCTGAAGTCAAGTGAAGAACAGCCTTCTTATCTGGTAAAAGTGGAAAAGAGCCTGAGCAGAATGGCAAGTGTGTGAAGTATGAGTGCAAACGTAGCTGTTTGGGGACAGTTCAGGAGACCAGGTTCATGCTCATGTTGGGGGAGTTTTTCCTGCATAACTCTCGAATGCATAACTAGCACACAACTTTATCTTGAGCTTCAGTCATTTTACAAACTTTTGACCAAAATCTGAGCTTTTAAAGATTGCTTGGTGCAAATCACTCTCTGAAGCCTGGGTGAGTAGTGAACTCATCGCCACCATCACGACAGGGTTGTTGTTATTCACTTTTAGCCTGGCCTATATATTGTTTCTAATATGAACGTTACATCAAGTGACTGCTCTTCATCATTCTTTTTTGTAACAGCAATTACTGCAAGTTGATTTTAAAGGGTTGTAGTGTATTGGGCTGAGTTCTGCCCAAACTTTAGGTTATGGTTCAGGAGAGGCCTCCTACCATGCACTGCAAGACAGCTGTTTACCGATAAGCAAGGCAAAGTTGAACTGCTGATGTTTTAACCTGTCCCATACAGAAACAAAGGAGAACAGTATGTATAGGGGTTATTTTATATTATGATACTACCATTGATCTTAAACATAAGGGCTGTTTCTCTCAAAACTTAATGGCCTCATCTTCTTTGTGCCTCTTTCTCACAGATCAAACTTCTGTATCCTCTAAAATTGACATTCCAGCTTCAACTGGAGCTGAAATGGTGAATGTCTCGTATGTTTCTCTGTAAAAGGCTGAGTTATAAAGCACTGACTGAAGTGCTTGTTTTATAATTGTTTGCAGACATGCTCAAACAGCCATACATGTTTTATTGGGAAGTTACAAAATCAAAAATCCTGCACTGTATTGCTGGAGTTTTACACTGCTTAAATAAATTAAAGGAACACTTAAATCACGCATTGGATTTTGATTAATGAAATATTCAAATGGAAAATTCTTACTGATATACATTGTGTGATTTTTTTTAAAAAAAAACCTTTATTTTACCAGTTAAAATGTTTGAGAACCAGCTCTCATTTACAAACATGAGAACTTGTTAAGAGCAAAATGACAACAGTAGTCAGAGGAAACCAAAGTCATTAACACTGGAAAATCCAAGTTTAAAATTGAAATCACAGAATAACTTGCATCAAAATGTGGCTCAATAGTGTTTATGCCCCCCATGTCCACTCCTGAAAGTATCTGGGCATTTTCCTGATGAGACGGTTGATGTTGTCCTGGGTGAACTCTCCCTAGACCTGGATCCAGAGTGTCACTGAGCACCTGGACAGCCTGCGGTGCTACTTGGTGCCATCGGATGCACTGATGAGTAACATCCCAGGGGTTCTCTATTAGAATCAGGTCTGGGGATCATAAGGGCCTGTCAATGGCATCAGTGCCTTCGTTCTTAACAGCAGTCAGGGTACCACTGGCTAACATATGAAGGTCTGTGTGACTGTCCAGTGATATCCTTCTCCAGACCATCATTGCCAACCTGGTCATGCTGGATGATGTTGCAGGCAACGTAATGTTGTTTTATGTCTGTCACATGTGATCAGTGTGAAGTTGCTCTCATCTGTTAAAACAACTGAGTGCTAGTAGTGGACCTACCAGTTCTAGTGTTCTCTGGCAAATGTTAATCAATCTGCATAGTGCTGGACTGTGAACACATCATGAAGTGTGATCCTGACCGGTTGGTCAGAAACCATGAGTAGGTCGTTTTGTAGGGCTCTGGCAGTGCTCTTCCTGTTCTTCCTAGAAGACTAGAAACCAGTCCTGCTGCTGGCTTGGTGCCCTTCTATGGGCCTTTCCAGGTCTTCTTGTGTAATGGCCAGTTTACTAGTGTTTCATCCACAAACTGGGAGAAAACCCTTCTGAAACACCACATGCATATGGTCCGTGGAGAAGGAACTGTGCAACCTGTATGGGCTGCAAGTATTGTCTCATGCTACCAGCAGTGTGGTCACTAGTAAAAAGCAGAAATGGAGAAAAATCAGTCAGGAGGGATAAGAAGAGAGCAATGGTCTTGGGCCACCAGCTGACCCTTTTGGGGGCGATCTTGCTGCTGGCTTTCCAGTGCACTTGTTGTCACTTTGATTTGCACCAAAGCAGGTGAAACCAGCTTATTCTTCCTAAACTGGACAGACTGATATACCTGAAATTTAAATGACTTTGTGTCATATTGTGATGGTAAAGTGTTCTTTTAATTCTTTTTCTGAGCTGTTTAAATTATATAATCTCTTTACATGTGCTAAGACTTGCAAATATGTGAAGATATAACTACGCTAGGGCGGCACTGTTCTACAACATGAAGCATCCAATAAAAGGGATGAAATTAAAATTTATCTTAAGACAAATTGGCAGTGATATTTTTGTGTTTCATGTAACTTCTAAAAATAATATGTTTAAATTCCATGGAAATATTTGAACAACAAGGGCTTCAGCACAACTCACCTGACACCTTGAGAATAATACCTGAAATCAGAAGCATTACCACTCTACACTGTAGTAATTCTGTGGAGTAAAAAAAAAAAAGAAGCATATGTGATAAGTGGTTATTTTTTTAGCCACTCAACGAAGCTAGGCTAGCTGTTTGCATCTGCTAAGCTAAGCTAGACATTGCCATGCTCCAGCTTTGTATATCACACACAGATATAAAAGCCCTATCCATCATCATCGAACTCAGTGAGAATAAACAAGCATATACTTTTACCACCTTTGCCTAACTTTACATAGATTGCTTTCTTTTAGTACATCTACTTTAGTAGCTTATTTTCATATTATGGACAATCATTGAGGGTTTTGATATTCACCAGCAGTGGATAATGGATGAGATGTAGTGATTTTAAATATAATGAAGAAGTATAGCCTGGCCTGTCAGTCAGAAAACATGAAATGTATTAGTAGAGGAAGAATGAATGTGTTTTGCTTTGAGCTGTCTGTCACTGTGCAGAATGTTCAGCTGTTTCTTGATACTGTATGGCTTCACCCCTCTGCTGTCTGCTGCCTGAAGTGCTAACAAAGTGTTTGCTATCTACAGAAACTTTAAAGAGTATTTTTCAGACCATGTTCAAATAAAGATATTTTAAAATCATCTTGCTAATGTGTTGGGTTTTAATTTTTTTTTCTTATTGACTTAAATCCAAATGTGTTAACTGCTTCCGACAGCCCACTAACAATGTGTTTCTACGAGTTCAATTCAATTTTATTCATATAGCACCAAAACACAATCAGGTGCCTCAAGGTGCTTTATATTGTAAGGTAAAGACCATACAATAATACAGAAACCCCCAAAATCAGGCGACACCCTATGAGCAAGCACTTGCCAATGGTGGGAAAGGAAAAACTCCCTTTTTAACAGGAAGAAAGCTCCAGGTGTTTGAGAACAACTGGGCTAAGGCCTTGTAGGACTTAAAGTTTCAGATAGACAAGCAGGTGCTGGCCGACCAACCAAACACACTGATGGCGGTCAACAAGTAGAACACCACAACTGTGATAGATGTGGTAATCCTAGCAAACAGCAACATCAGAAAGAAGAAGGATTAGAGAAAAGAGAAGCACCAGGAGCTGAAGGAACAGCTGGAACAGATGTGGTCGGTGAAGTCCAAAGTGGTTGCAGCAGTAATAGGAGCACCAAGAGCTCTAACTCCGAAGCTGGAAGAGTAGCTCCAGCAGTTTCCAGGCACAACATCAGAGGTCTGTCTGAAAGAGTGCAGTCCTTGGAACAGCTACGATACTGTGCAGAATCTTCAAAGGCAAAACTTTGAACATATGTGTACAAATACATGCTGAATACATGCCAAAATACTACTAGTGTAATCAGAATAACAGTAACAGTAGTATTTCTTATTAATATTATCAATAAGAAATAAATTACATAATTAGAATTTGGTTTGTTTACAATTTCAGAAAATTACATTTAAAATGGATAATTAAAAAAATTAAATGATAATTCACAAGTTTGAAGATTACATTTTTAATCAGGTCTGTCAGTTCAGTTTTAATAACATTTCTCTTTAATAGTTATACATTTAATCCCCAAGAAAATGAATACTGAAAGTTTTTAAATGATTGCTTGCTAGCCTGTATTGACTGTACATATAAATTAAACAGCCATAACGTTTAAGTCACAGATGAAGTAAATACTGTTGAAAGTCTTTGCTGCTTCAGTCAAAGCAGTAATGTGGATGTTACTTTGACCACCTACCTAAACATTGTTGCAGAACAGCCACGACCTCCTATGACAGCTGCCTTCTCAATAACAATACAATAGACTCACCAAATGACTGCTCAGTCAAACCTAAGGAACACAGCATGGAGCTCAGACTCTCTAGAATTCAGTCTGATGGCCATCACTTGGTTGTGTCAGAACAAGTCCATTCTGTGGAGGCCCAAACCCGCAACTGTCACAGACTAAAGGCTCCGCAGCCAGACAGGACACCGCTGTGATCAAATCCTGCATCTTCAGAATGGTAAGATACTGTTAGATAGCTTCTCAAGTGTGAAGTGTTATTTGCTTAGTGTGGACATTTCTTTCACTATAGAACATTCAAAAGCAGCACAGAGTCTAGTCTGACATTTTCTACAATGTCAAGTGGACAGAACTTGCTGCAGTAAGTGACAGAAACATAGTTCCCATGCTGGTATGATGTGTCTGCATCCCTAGAATGTTTTATATTGAGCTAATTTCCAAAGTATCTTTCATACTGAAATGAACCTAAAATGTTTTCCGCAAACCCCAGTGTCTTTTTACATGTGATCCCCATCTATGAACATTTTTTCCTTGTATATATTTCAGTGTATAATTTGCCAGTATTGCTTTTAGTTTTGATTATGTTTAGACAATGGTCTAAATGGTTCTTTTTTGCCTTTTCCACACTGATAATGTTCTAGATTAAGTCTACCAGGATGTCAGAGCAGATCGCCCTGTCAGCAGAGGTATTGAAGCCTCCCAGGTTTTTCCCTGTGTTCTGAGTTTGATGGTAATGGCCGGTGGCAGAAAAGAGGCCTCAGGGAGGCATAGGAGGTACGAGGCGGAAACAGGTTTTTAGAGAGACAAGTTGAGAGGGTCAACAACACTGACACCAAGTAATCCCTCTATCTCACACAGAGAAGAGGAACCAGGAGGCAGGAGTCCCGACAGGATCGCGGCAGGAAAGTCACTGTTACTTTGGACATAAATTTTCAAATGGGAATCAAAAACAATAAGCTTGTTTTATACTTCCTGAGGTAGAAACACAGTGAAAATGTAGAGAAGAGCAGCACCAGGAGTAGTACTGTTAGTGCCACTGCTACCATTAGGAACAGTTGATGGTGCCAAACCAGGCCAGAGTCCTGTTACTACTGTCCCATTACAGATATTGTAACTACTATGGTGCTATTGCAAGTGTAAATATACTATACTGTACATACTTCCTGTTGATACCTATACTGCTCCAACTATTAGTACTTAACTGTTCAACTGCTGCCACTGCAATTCCTGGTGTAATAAAAACACTACTGTAAATGCTACATGAAAAGATCATTCTAGTGCTATATGTACCACTACACATGCTGCTAATTTACCACTTTTAAACGTAGTATTCATTATTTTTGTGGGTTTTATTGCTAGAATACAATCACAACAAGAGCATGCCTCTTGCCTAGACTCAAACCTTTTCAACACATTGTGCATGAATTTAGTCCCTGGATCGTTTTGTTGAGACCAGCAGCAGAGAGTCTCACTTTTTCTTGGTATGTAGCTGCAAAGATATGATATGAAATGCCCAATTCTGCATCAAGTTGCAATTGTCTGGCCAAAATTTAATCTCAGTTAATCTCATTTTCATGCAAATCCCTCCTTATTTTATTGACCAACCCTGTATACAGACGGCAAATCAAACTTTCACTGGCAGAGGCAGTAATGGTCAAAGATACCAGATTTTGAATGTAATGAATGACATGTGTGCTTTTAATGGTAAATTTCATGTAGACAGACACAAATATCTTTCCCAAGCATGGACATTTGTCTGGTTGAATCTCATTTACATTCAGTTGTAACCTATTATGGCAAACAAATTAAAACCAGTGCCAACCTTTATGACTTAACCAACCAGTCAAGATATAGTTTAGTTTAAATACATTGCTCCTCTTTTACACATTAATGGGAGTTGTTTCTCAGCTGAGGTGAAGGTCGACGGGTTGGAGTTGTGACCAGACCTCATGAAGCTTTGCTCTTCTGCTGCTCCATGTCTATGTGTAAGTTCTTTGACAAATACAAAAAAAAAAAATCCTTAAATGGATTCACATGTTTGACAATTAAAGCTGATTCTGATATTGTAGTAACAACAGCACAGGAACACACACCAGTTTCAAAGTGAACACCAATTCAGGATCTGAGCATGTATGAAAGATATCCACAGGCCAGCCTGAGTGACAACACTGAAAATAAAAAAATAAAAAATTGTTGTGCATGACATTATGAAGTGAATTTGACCTTTGAGCTGTTGGACATAAAATATCTTCACAATTTTGTGCTATTAGACATTTACAGGGAATTTTGTCACAATTCAGATCTGAATCATTGAATTATCTGCAAAACTGTGCTTAGTAACATTACTGTCACTTTTGAACACCAAATTCTGATAAATTCATTTGGAAGCCAAAGACGGTTGAAGAAAGTTAGCGCATAGTGCTGCTGAGCTGTGACATTCAGAAGAATGGGACGATGAAAAGCCATAAACATAAAGTCTTCACAGAAGGAGCAGCATAAAGACGTGAAGTGAACGTATGTATGAGAAGCAGCGCGTCGTTACTATTGTTACATTTCCTACAAACGTGAACAAGTATTTAATTTTATACACAACTCAGTTACACTGTTACAACAAATGACACTTTACTGTTACTCAGATTCAATTTGTCTAACACAACAAAACATGCTAAATTATCTAAGACATGTCAAATTATGCATAAAGCTAATTTTATTTTTAATGAGACAATATTCACAGCAATGATTGGTTTTGGTAACATATTTTAGAACATATTTAGTGGGCATTTTAAAAACAAAATCAAATTAAACCAACTCTTTTCTTTTTTTTTGCAGCTTCTTAAATATGAAAATTTGTTTTTCTTTTTCAAATATTTTCACAAACTGATTATCTATTTGAACACAGCAATATATTTTTGAATGTCAGATTTTTTTTTTTTTTGTATTTTTCAAGCTTTCAGTTTCACAGACTTAACAACTAATCAAGTAAATAATCTCCAGATAAATACAAAAATGAAAACAAATATAATAATGTATGCAATAGACATAAAATAAAAATTGTTCAGAATCCTTCTGTTTCAATCAATACCAGTATCAGTCTCTGATATGTAGAGACTGATAATCGTTCGGTGTCTATTGATTACAGTATGAATATGTTCCTTTTTTAATTTTGTATTTTCCAATTTGCACATTTGCTGACAGAATATAAAAAAAGCGACATTATTCATCATTTTCACAAAAAGCATCATTCTGCAGGTGTCTGATGGTTCTGGTATTGCCACAAGATGGCGCCCCATGAGAGGCAACAGGAGTGTGTGTGTGTGTCTATGTGTGTGTATATGTCTACGTGTGTGTCACTCTCTCCACTTACTGTTTATGTGTTTTTCTGTGTGTTTCTATGAGGATGTGCACATTTGTGTGTGTGTGTTTTTATGCTTTCGTGTATTTTAACAGGTTTTGTGTCTGAGTGGTGTGTGTGTGTGTCTGTCTGTGTGTGTCTGTGTGTGTGTGTGTTTGTTATGTATTTTGTTGTGCCTATTCCTGTGTGTTTTCTGTGTTGTTTTGTTGTTGCCGCCGAAAGCGCCTCCCAACACCTACCGCGGTGCTTGTTGGGACACTGGGGGCCACATGAACACGAACACACACATTTAAGAAACAGCAGACAACAAAAACAAACAAGCCTCCCTATATGCCAATTAAAAAAACACAGGGACAGAGAGAGAGCGGGAGAGAGGAGGCGCGTTTAAGACAAAAACTGAATTATTTTTGAGGTTCTGCGAGCGATTAAAGAAAAACGACGATTATCAGGCTGAAATCTGTCAACTCTGAAAGTTTACTTGAAAATGACCAACAATCAGAGCGGGAGACCCGAGGGTTTAACGAGCGAGTGAAATCCAAACAGCACACAGTTTGTTCAGCTTCTTTTTCGTTTTATGTTTTTTAATGCAGCAAAACGCACATTGATAGATAGGCTTCATATTTTCTCTCCCTCTCTCTCTCTCACACACACACACACACACACACACACACACACACACACACACACACACACACACACACACACACACACACAGAGGGAAAGCTGTTACATGTGTGTCAATGAGTTGAGTAAAAGCAGCTGCAGGAAAACTGAATCCTCTTTTGTCTTCACACAGTGTGTGTGTGTGTGTGTGTGTGTGTGTGTGTGTGTGTGTGTGTGTGTGTGTGTGTGTGTGTGTGTGTGTGTGTGTGTGTGTGTGTGTGCTTGCGGTTGTAGTTGTAGTAGTAGTAGTTAGCATTAATTCCCAACACTGAACCAGATTAAGTGACATTTTGTGTGATATGCAGAGATTTTGTGATCCAGACAAGTTGTGTTTCAGCTTCAGCTCACTTTGCATATATACAAAATATTCTTTGTTTATTGATCTTCTGATTTGACATGATTCAAACTGCTTTGCGTTATTGTATTTACTTAAAATTCTGTTTTTCTTCTGCACTTAATGTTTGTTATGTTTTCTGCTTCTCGGTGAAAATAATACTTTTGTTTTATAAACAATTAAAAAAATGAAAACAGTTTCTATTCAGAAAAGAATGTCAAAAATAAAGAGAACATGATACTAACGACGACTGCAATATTACTGTAAAATAAAATATCACAATCTCATAATGATGTTAAAATGAGTAGTTTGACTTGTTTTTGTAAATATGTCATCATAGTTTCACATGCTGGTTTTTTAGAGGCTGATCTGAATACTTCATAGTGACATCAGAATTTACCTCCAACATTTAGTCACATATTCTTAGAGAAGTGGTTCCTGCTTAAATATACAAACAACAAAAAACCCTGATAATTCAAAAAATAAGTTGGATAATGAGATCAAAAATATTACTATTATTATCAGTAAGACACGTATTAGGAAATCAAATGAACCTGTACAGTACATCACATTGTACATTTCCAATGTACAAAATTTTGGTTTGTTTTTTTCATTTTAATTTAGCAGGATTTTTTCTAATTTTATTTTTCATTTTTTTATTCTTTACACTTCTCATGTATATTTTTCTATCTTTCCTTTCTGCTTCTCTTTTCTGTCTCAGATTTGGTTTGTTGAGCCATTTGTTTCTTTAGTTTCTTGCAGCACAAATAACAAAAAAAAAAAAAAGAACCTCCAGATTCTTTGTGTTGTGACTTTTGTTAAATATTTGCCAGCTGAGACCAAACGAGAACGAAACCTGTGCAAACGCCTCATCACTGATTCTATATGTACAATTAATGCATCTCAGGAAATTAAAGCTGCAGCCACGAGAAGGTTTGAGCACAGAGCACGACTTTGTTAATCAAAAGAAAAATGCATGTTGATTATTTATTATTTTCAGTATCAAAGACAGGGTTTAAATTTTTTTATCTTAGTAAAATACAAAATATATTTTAGGAGAAATTAGCTGGACAATTTTCTTTGTGTGTTTGTTTTCTTTTTTTTTTCTATTTTTTTGCTGTTGTTCTTGATTTTGTTTAAATTAAAATATATTATATATTATATTATTTTAGCGTGGATCAGTGCCACACCACAATTATAATTAGTGTGCAAAATACTTTTTTAAATAATAAAATTCTTGCTTCTTATAATAAATCCTTATATACATAAGCATTATTTATATGTGCATTTATATGCAACATCAAAAATTTTTTAATAGCTTATCTGATTTATATTTTGTTTTTCTATTTGTCTTTATTTTAAGTTTTTGTCTGAAGGCACCCAAAAACAGCTTACAAGGTTTACATTTAATAAATGTATTATTATTGTTATTATTATTATTATTATTATTATTATTATTATTATTATTATTATTTAAACAATTTAATAGATGTTGGTAAGCATTGAAGTCTTTGCTTCATGTTTTATTTATTTTTACCTTCAGTTTGAGCTAGTAAAAAAAAAGTCCTGTTAATTCAGTTTTTTCAGTGAATTATTCAAAGATTATATTTTCAGAGTACATTTATGAGTAAAAACATAACCTGAGATGCTCTCAATCTGTCATGTCTTTAGTTTGAAATGAATCTGTGTTTGATTCGAGCCTTTATTCCTAATTTAATCCATTTGTTGTGTTTTCTTTTATTTTCCTTCTTGGTTCAGCTGACACCACATTCTGCTCCCACAGCCGTGCACGTACGCTCACTTTCAGCTCTGTTTTCATCTCCATTTGCTGCTGCTGCTGCTTTTAGTTTGGCGCTCCTGCCTCGTTCTATTGTCTCTACCTTTTCTTTCTATTTTTACATGTTGTGTTCTCATGTTATTCGGAGCGGTGCGGCGAGCTGTCAGCTCAACGCCGCCAGGCAGAAAAGTCTGCAAACCACAAGCCACCATATGTCTCTCCCTCGCTCTCTGTCGTTTTCTCGCTTCATTACTCTCTTTTCATTCCCTTCAATCTTTAATACTCTTACTTCTTTTTTAATGTATTATTTTATCTCTTTCTCCCACTGACAGAAGAAGCCAAACAGAGTTTTGTTGTACATTTAAATCCGCTATTGCTAAAACAATACATGAATATTAATTATTCTAGTGTGGTTTTATATTTTCTAGTCAATTATTCACAGATATAAACCTGACTGACTGTCAGCATGACTGGATCTGCTGTTTCCCACAAGATCCTGCATACATCTCAGTGAAGCAACAATTGTGGATGAATCCGCTGCTGAAAATAGTCCCATGAAAACTAGTCCTATTAAGACATTACTTTATGGCAATTTGTACTGCACAAATCAAACAAAAGCAGATCTGAGTCTAACACAAGGTCACCAGGTCAACCAATAGTGCAGGACACCCCCAGTTAATATAGTGTTTAAGAGATGCAAATTCCCCAACTAGTTTGCAATTAATCAAATTGCAAAAACTAACTGACGAGCAGTGAACCCGGAGCGTGGAGGCCCCCAGGGAGTCTGACACAGTTGCCCACTTTGTTTAATTTCAGGGTCTGGATTCATAACCAGCGTTAACCATCCACTGTGACTGTTATTTAAAAAAATAATGAATTCAGATAAATAAATAAAAAAACTCTATTAAAGAAACATCTTGAGCTGAGCACTCGGATGTTGTAAACACAGCTAATGTGATGAAATGTGCACACAAAATATGAGACAATTTGTCAATGTTTTCCTTAAAAAACAAAACAAAAAAAAAAAACCAGACATTTTTACAACATAAGCTGACTGTTATCTGCAGGTCATTTATAGTTCAAATTTGGCCATATTATGGATAATGTCGTCATGTTTCAGGGTTCATCTTTTTTCTATTTAAAAAAAAAAAGAAGTAGAAATGATGCTGCTTTGAATGTCTAATGGGAAACAAAATGTGCACACCTTGCAAATCTCAACAACGCCCGGTGCACACTGACCAGACAAAAAGAGGCAAATCTAAAGTTTAAATCCAGAGAAACAGCCACAAAAATGTCACCTCTTTACTTTGGCTCATGAGTTTGTTTGGAAACCACAAAACCACAGACTTAACTGTGCTATACACCCATGTCCTGAGACTCACTACACATACACATACACAGGAGTCACATACACAGGAGTCACACACACAGGAGTCACATACACAGGAGTCACATACACAGGAGTCACATACACAGGAGTCACACACACAGGAGTCACATACACAGGAGTCACACACACAGGAGTCACACACACAGTGCAGGGCTTCTCCACTGGGTCGAAGATAAAGCTCGTTGTGCTGAATCACTCCCACTACAACAATTCCCACAAATATCACACTGTACAAAAAACACATTTATATGAACAACTTCATTTTATACTTTTTTAACTTTTTTATTTTTTCAGTTGAAAAGGTCCTGACCTTCTCCAGATTTCCAAATTTCACATTATTAATTGTGCTTCCGATTACATCTTTAATATTTATGCCTCCAGTTTTCACCTGAATCATACAGTACAGTGAAGCCATTCATGCATTCAGCTTCAGCGGGTCTGTGTTAATCTCTGTATTTTATGTATTTATTTTTGTTTCATAAACTGCTTTAAAGGCTTCATTAGTTTCAGCTGGATCTGCAATACTAACCTCATGACTTGAATGTTTATTTTCTAACTATCATGCTCAGGGTGTACCTGGTTTATCACCCTCACTCACAGCCACATGGAGGCCATTAAATTATGCTTCTCAGATCCAAGACAGCTAACTTAAAATCCAAACAAATATGAACGTGAGACACTCAAACTGCTCAATATCTTCCCTGCTTCTTCTGCACATCTTTGTGGCTTTTAATAATCCAAGGACTAAAACACATTTTCAAACTTAGCTGCAAGAGCACTTTTATTGTTTATTGTTTTTTTTGTCCTTGCAAAATATGTAACAAACATTTGCAATACAAAGGAAGAGAAAAACAGGAGAGAACTGTTCTATCTCAGGCTTTTTATCTCAGTTTTCAGCACCTTTCAGCCTCTTCATTTCTCTGTTTTTTATTCCGTTACTGTCTCGCACAATTTCTCTCTTCCACTGTCTCTTTGTCTTCATCTTTCACTCTTTTATTCACTCCCTCCTCTTCATCTGATCAGCGTCTTTCACTTCCCTCTCTCTCTGAAGCTCCAGCCTCTTGTATTTGTCTATTCTCTCTCTGTCTCTCTCTCTCTCGATCTGGCAGACGGAGGGATGATGGGTTTGTTGCCGTAGTAACTCCTTCATTCAGCCTCTCTCTGTTGGCACCAGCAGCATCACCCAGTGACGACATACAAATACAACAGTTTTCCCACGTCAAATTGATTTAGTTGTGTCTGTTAGGAAACAAAATGAGACCAGACAACATGAACACCCTCCCTCACTCTATCCATCCCTCCATCCTTCCCTCATCCATCCATCTGTCCGCTATACTCACTCACATGTTGATTACACACAGCGCAAGCAAAGACAACAGAAGAGTAAAAACAAATGAACTGAGCCTCACAATTATCACCCCACCATCGGCTCATTTTTCCTCTCGGAGTGCCTGCTTCTCCGCTCAGATGTTTATTGTTTCATCGAGATGAGACATTATTGAGTGATACGGGGACGCACAGAGACAAAGAAAATGACCTGATACACGTACAGAAAATAAACAGGAACAAGACATGCTGGGGCACGCCGAAAGGAAAAGCTCTTCCCCCAGCCCATGGATACATAAGGAAGTGAGACAGTGCTGAGTTTGTTTAATTTCCACATGTGCTTTTATTTCCCGTTAATAACGTTTCCAGGCAGTCTTCACCACAAGCGAGCAACACATAATATTGAGAGATCCATCCATCCATCCATCCATCCATCAAGCCAGCCATTTTCTTCAGCCCATCCAGCTGGACAAAATGTTTTGTTATGGTTGACTTTTCAGGTTGGAGCTGGGAACTTGTGTGTGAAACAGATGTGGGAAGCAGAGTGACATTTGCAACTTGATTGTACATTTTCAGCAAAATTACATTTGCACAGCGTTCAGATTTGAAACAAATAAAAAGGAAAAAACTTCCCGAAACCAGAACAATCCAAGACTATCTACTGTACCTCCAGCAAGGCAGCGAAAAACATGGCACAGTTTTGAGCTTAGTTTATTATATTTTCCTGCAAACATCAAGATGATGTCTTCAAATTTAGCCATTTAAAAAAATATATTAATATATGTTTCTGAAGATATGATGAAAAAAATTCAAATTCATAACGGTAAAGATGTCTTCAAGAAGTTCTTGGATCCACATCTGGCTACAGAAACACCCTCTTTTCCCTCTTTCCCTCACTTTTGTTCCCCTCCCAGATTTTAAGGAGACCTCTGTCCACAGCTGGATTTGCAGAAATGTAGCCAACAACCTGCCAGCTGCACAGATTTTGCATGTATTGGTAAAATACTCGGCTTTGTTTCTGTTAGTCTTAATTACTTCCGTGACCCTGGGGTATAATTTGAATGACATATCCTAAATCCGAATGCTTTCCAAAGACATAAGCACGGTTCTGAAAATCAGGTTAAAATCTAGATAACTATGAACACAATACTGAATCTCAGTCCAATCAAAAAAAAAAAAAAAAGTCCATTCTAACCTTCAATTGGTTTAGAGTCCTTGGGGTTAAGCATGCATAGA
Source organism: Archocentrus centrarchus (assembly GCF_007364275.1). Classification (NCBI taxonomy): domain Eukaryota; kingdom Metazoa; phylum Chordata; class Actinopteri; order Cichliformes; family Cichlidae; genus Archocentrus; species Archocentrus centrarchus. The sequence continues at coordinate 6,074,843 of NC_044367.1, forward strand.
CAGTAATACAAAAGGGAATATGGGAGTGAAGAGTTGGTCGCGCTGACTGGCCAGTGCACTGCCTTTGGCTTCCCACTTCAACTGTTTAGTCAGTGGGGACTGAGGGAGTCCTTAACTTAAGTCTTTACTTCATATTACCATACATATTCTTTTAATTTCTAACTCTTCTTGTTATGTATCTCGTCACTACCAAAGCAGGAATCATGAGTCAACAGAAATACACCACGGAGCACGAGTTTCAGGTCCTGATTAGATAAAGTCTGTTTAACAAAAACAGATGAAAGTTTTGATATAAATTACGGGGTAGTGATACACGTTACTACCCTGAAGAAATACACAAAAGAAATCTCAAAATATTTCCTGTGTGACTAATGCAAGAACCTCTAAAAATAAAGGGCACTACAAGGCAACATGGGACCCACAAAATAACTTGTTGGAATATCTAAATAATATTAATAATAGTATTATTATTAAATATAAAAAAGAATAATATTAAATTTGAAAACATGAAACATATTTTTTATTGAAACCCTATTGAAGAAGATTAAAAAGCAACCATCTTTTTATTTTACTGTCTTTCTTTACCTATGACCATGTGATTTGGGCCACAGCCCACAATTAACTTAAAGCAGCAATAAATCCTGGAGCAACACCAGACTGTTTATGACTACAAAACGGTGGCTAAAAGTGAGGCCTGATGCTGCTTTGAGTTCCTCTCTGTGTGATCCAGTGGATGTCAGAACACTTTGAAATTGTCATTTTCTGTCAGCCAAGTTTTCCTCTTCAGTCCAAACTATCCCTGAGCAGATTATTTGTGCTTTCTGCAGAAAATTCCAGAGTCAGACTGACATGTGGCCTCTCACTCTCAGCCAGACTCTTTCATGTTCTGTCAGCCAGATCGATTTTGTGTCAGTGCTGCTGTTATGCTCCCGGGGGAGGTTTTGAAAGGAGTTTGCCAGTTTTGAATACACCGTTTAGAGTGTTTGCTGGCCACAACAACTCCACTGCAAACCTAAAGATCTGTGTGTGTAAGAATGTGTGTGTGTGTGTGTGTGTGTGAGAGAGAGAGCTAGAGAGAGAGAGAGAGGACAGTGAAGCAGACAGCAATGATGGCAAACTGCTCTCTGATCAAATCATTAGTAGATAAAGATGAACGTGGCTCAACTCAATCAACAGCCGTGAGCAATTCTGGGTGGAGAATTACAGTGACTGACATTGATTATCGTTGCTGTATACCTAAGAACCAGGATCACTGCTGCCATTGTTAGGCTTTGGTTACAGTTATTATTATTTTTATTTATTATTATTTTTTTTTCATATTCAGCTCATTACTCTGCATGCTTCCATTGGCACCAGCAGACTGACTATAAGTTGAATTTGACTAAAACTCTGAAAAACGTTATCACAAAAAGTTTGGCTAGATAGAAAAAAATGCCATATTTGCCACATTTAGCACCTTCTTTTAAAGGTTTACTTTCCTTTATATACACTAAAACTTTGTTTGTGATGTTTGTCCATGCAGGTGAACATCACCAGCATGACTGTTAAATTAAGATGCCTAAACCTAATCAAAAAATGAGTGAAAATGAAAATGAATCACAAATGTAAAAAAAAAAAAATGCTAAAGAGTGTAAAAGTATCCTTCCTGTGGATTAAAATGATCATCTCTTAATGACTTTGTCTCTTTTGCAAACCGGAAGCACTACATGTGTCTATGAAGTAGAGATGGTCCTGGTGACTAATTTACTAGCTGTTTAAGGAGGAAAAAAAATTACTAATTGGCTACTCTAATAGACCGAATACACTAAAATATTCAAAACTGAGCACAAATTAATGGAGAAACTTAAACACCAAACCAAACAAATATTGCAAATATTTAAGGAGTTATATTAAACTGTGAATCGAGATCCTCATTTATCAAAGCATGTTTTAAATGTCACTGAAATGTGCAGCATACTTTAGCAGTGCTAGCAGCAGTAGCCAGTGTCCGCCCCCTCCTGCATGAAGTCACAGGTAAATCACATGTTGCTTTGGTTGCTTGATTGTATTCCAGTTTCCAGACACAGCTGACATGCAGGAATTTAAATTTTTAGTTAGCTGTCAGCTGTTTTACTTTTTCTCTCGCTCATTTGCAACTTCGCACAGAGAAGGGGTCAGCTCCAAACTAACTGACAGCTAACAAAGAAGTTCTAGCTTTTGTTGTCTATTTAGAATTTCCTTTAGGCTGAAAAGGCTAGCAGGTACATTCTGAGCCACACATTTTAGCAGCATTAGGCTATCTAGGCCAAACCTATAACTCAACTGGCTGATGTGTAAGTACAATGTCAGTAGTCAAAGATTTTCTTAGGTTGACTGTAGCCCTGGAGTACGGGAGGCTAACTCAAAGTACATATTGAAATGAGCAAATAAAAATAAATGTCACTGGACCATTCAAAATACAGCAGCGAACCTTTCTTATGTATTATGAATCGTCTGGAGGTTGATTCCACACACTTGTGCGCTGAACACTGTTTCCACTTCCACTAGAAATGGGCGTTTATTAAACCAGTAAGGACTGTGTCTAAAACTGATTTGGGAAAAAAACCAGCAGGAACAGCAGAACACAAAATTTGTGTTTTATGTAATGAAATGTCAATTTTATTTATTCTATAGGAAACGTCCATACAGGGGAGCAATCAAATAGAAAAAGTCCTTTTTCAGTGTGACAGTAATGTTTCTGCTCTGGCCTTTTCTCTCCAGTCTCGCTCAGTTTAAAACAAAGCATTGGCTGCTGTCAATCACACGGTAATAGCCAGCGAGGAGAGGCGGCGAGGTCGTTATGACTTCATGAGGCGTCTGCTCACGAGCTGATTGGATGAATTAGTGACCGTAATCGTTAGCAGCCATGCTTCAGACAGACTCTTAATGTCTTTGTATTAGCACTAATGGAATGCAATTTCAGTTCTCCCTCTGCTCTCCATCACCCTGCCCGGCCATGAGCACTGCTGGACTGTCGTCTAGGTAACTGTAATCACCGTGCCGACGCCCGGTCCCTGTTCCTCCTCCTCCTCCTCACATGAACCCCTCGGTGAGACAGAGAGAAAATTAGAGATGGCTCTTAATAAGGATCCTGGTGCTAAAAGAAAATGACCAATACTCTTCGTCAGGCAGGGAAATGATTTGAGCTGCAGCCAGTTTTGTGAAAGAGCAGCAGGGGAGATTAGCTCGATTAAGGCCAAATCAGACCTGCTTCCAATTTGATGAGAGAAGGGAAGATAATAGCTCTCAGATTGGTTTCTCATGCAGCTCCGGCGTTCACTAAGGGAATTAAACCAGTCTTTGTCTCTTTGGCTCTCGGGGTGACTCCACTCCCCCTACCAATCAGAAGTCTGCTGGTGAATTAGAAGGCTAATGTAACCTTTTCTCCTGAGAATTACCTTCATATGCAACTAGTTTTCATTAGCTAAATAATTTTTGTGGATTTTTTTTTCAACTCATACCTGTGGCTGCAGAAAATAGTTGCTCCTGACTTTGGCTGGCAGGTTTCTGTTATCAGCAAAACTTCTGAAATGCATTTCTGTTCAATTTCCAGCACTCTTGTTGAGAGCTGAATATACATACAGTGTCACGCAGGTAAACACTACAACAGTACTGATACCCCACACTCTGTATTATGGTGGGGGTTGTATATGACCACTTGATTAAAGTTAGGACTTTTAGGACAAACCATTTTGATGTTGAATAACTGTCACCTGACTCTCCATTCTATATATGGAATTTGGGTTGAAAAATAATTGCACAAGGACTCACCATGAGAGAGACTCAAACTCATGACCTCTTACTCTGAGCTAAAGGATCAGCCGTTTGAACACTGGAAGGGTAGATAGGCGATGTGTATTTATTAATGAATAAGGCTGTCAATCAAATTTTGTATCACACATCCATTTGCTTAATTTATTGCAAGGTCCAGTTCACTGACTGGCCCACTCTGGTACACAGTACAATGTTACCTCCCGGCCATTTACAGTGTAGTTTTTGTCACTGTGCTGCATGCAGATTTCATTGGCATGAAAACATCAGTCACTGATTCAACTGTCAATTCTTTATTGTAAAAGTGCTTGAAGATGACACGAGGACATCTATCAGAAGGGTGCAGTGGAAGTAAAAGTGAGCGTGTCAACAGGACAATAATCCTAAACACAGTACTGTAGCAAATGAACCGTGAAAGAGGAAACGAGGGCCAAGTTATAAATGCCAGATTCAAATCCTCGCTGAACTGTGATGAGAGGATTTGAAAGAAAACCTTCAAACATCTTGCAGCTGAAGAAAAATTGCATTGAACAGTGGTCAAGAATTTCTGATGATGTTGATGATTATGTGGACACCTAAAAGAACTGAGTTCTGCTCAAACCGCAGCAATATTACCTTCTGAGGCCAAGTCAGTACTTACTATGTCCATAGAAACATTTTTCCCTTGCAGAAAACTGGATCTATAGACAGTGGATCAGATGACCATATGTTCCATATCCATGGAATTAATTTATTTCACGGATAGAAAATCACTTGCACTTCTGAGGGAGGTTCTGAAAAAAAAAATAAAATAAAATAAAATAAATTAAAAATGACATAGAAAAGAGTGAAACTTCTGTTGTGACCTTTACAGAGAAAAATCAGAAAATGGAGATGAGGATGTGACCTGAGAGGAGAATCACCGACAGAGCGGAGGAGAATAAACAAGACCATCTGTCCACAGCCACGACTCACTTGACTGCTCTTTTGTATACATCATAGTGTGTTTGTGTGTGTGTGTGTGTGTGTGTGTGTGTGTGTGTGTGTGTGTATGTGTGTGTGTGTGTGTGTGTGTGTGTGTGTGTGTGTGTGTGTGTGTGTGTGTGTGTGTGTGTGTGTGTGTAAAATGACCGCAGATTGTTCAACCCCAGTTGCATAAAGAGCAGCGACATTATTTATTTCTTTATTTTGCCAGGATGATCTGGTGCTTTTCCAGAGTCACTTCTTCAGCCCTTTGTTTCTATAGCGATCGGGAATGTATGGTCATTTGTGGAGAGAAGGAATCATATAAACCTACTTAACACTTAATATTGACATTTAAATACCGCTGTGTTTGTGACATTGAAATATTAACATTCATACAAATGGTTTCTCAAGAATGCACTTTAGATCCAATTTAATGACTCAACTCATTGAGAGACTGCAGGAAGATAAAGACCTGAACTTTCTGTTGACTTTTCTGGGATCAGCTAGTAAGATTTCCTACATCACAACAAGTACAATCACAATCAAGGAATCGTGAGACAATGGGCCTCAGGATATGTTACACACTGCAACAATCAGAACAAGCGAGCACAGGTGAGTGTGTAGTTTTTGAAGCCATTCTGTATGTTTTTGTGGCCATCTGAAGTATTTTAAATCATTTGGTCTGATTTCTTATCACCATTATTTTTTTTAATAGATTGAGTTTTTTATTTGATATTTTTGTGTCTCTTTTGTATCACTTTTTTTTTTTTTTTTTGAGCTGTCGATCTTTGTTGTAGGCTTCAGGGGTGTGTCTAGAAGGGTGCATGGGATGGTGCCACCCCCCCTGAAATATGAGTCTTTAGTGCAGTTCAACATACCCAGGATATCTGTTCTTTATCTGGCTTTACTAACCCTAAAACTGACAATGAGGTTAAACAGCCAAGGTGAGTTGGTTGTTGACATGTCAAAACTAAGATTTCCCAAATTAGCTGTGAGTGCATTCACATAAAAGGGACTGTCTGCAACAAATGACGAATCACAAACATGTACAAGTGTAGCAGAATGTTAGTGGAAACACAATGTAATTTATAAAATAGAAAACAAACGTTAAACACACAATCCAGGCTAAAAGTAAAAGCCAAAGCCTGGAAAGAAAGCTGGCCAAAAAAAGAGAAGCAGAAAAAAAAGTGTAAAACCATAATAGGCTTATCAACATCACTGCTCCATCATTAAGGTGTGAGTAGATCTGATATTAGTGTAACAGTGTATTCATTAAGATTAAACCCATGTTACAAAGTGCTTCACACATGGCAACAACTTCCTGGCAAGCAGATTTCACAAAAGTAGCAAAACATTCAGTGTTTGCTGAAAGTTCATAACATGTTTTTGTTGTTTGGTTGTTTAATCAAGTTATGGCATAATATTCATCAGTAATTTACTCAATCTGCATCACTTGTCAATTACATTATTAAGGATTTGTTTAGTATATAGGAGGGTCCAGTGTGTCCTATACTAATGGAGGTAAGAAAAGAAACATTAAAGCACATTTTCTTAGTTCTCAGAGAATTTGTCCAGCTTATTGTGCCTTCCATGCACATTGCATATGCTGTCTTTGGTACTTTGTTTTTGTTGTCACATTGCAAACAACAGTAAAGCTTACAGCCATGTGCCAGTAGGATAAAGTCTAAGCAAACAGACGCAGAACAAACAAAACGCGGGCGTATAATGTGTCAATATTGTTGTGAAGCCAATATACCTCTATTTTTATTTAGTTCCTGCAGTTGTAATTTAAAACACACACACACATACACACACACACACACACACACACACACACACACTGCTGTATCGTTGCAACAGAAAAAACTAAAACTAAAAGGTTTAAAGTGCCAAATCTCTTCCCTCTGAGAGTAATTTAAATGCATATATGTGTAACTGAGTTCAGTGAAAATTTGTTGTTGAGATGTTTTTCAGGTTGTTCTATTTCAGGGATGAGCTGATGAGACAATGATCTCTGGGGGAGGCGGAATCAAAGCTGATGTCAGGGTGTTTCAGTGTTCCTCACTTTAATTGAAAGTTATGTTGGAAAAAAGTAATTTCAGAAGCAAATTTAGACTTTGAAAAGTGTCTGAAGAAAAACAAGTCATTAAAACTCCACCAGCCTCCTATTCTTACTCAATTAGAATGTGTTTGGTGGAAATACGACTGTAATTACACCAAAACCCTGCTGCCATCAATATTTTCTAAATCCCAGAAACAATATTATACGTTTATTTGTTACATTTTTCTGTGTACTACAGATTATCAGTCATTCTGAAAATAATGTGAAGCTGGCAATGTGTTTTACATCAGTTGGCTGTATCTATACATATAAATAAACAGAAAGACAAATCATACATGAAAATGAATGCAAATGAGTTTAAATGCCATTTAAGCTTCAAATCAGTGACTGCTTAGTCTCTGGCTCCTGTCAGTAAAGATGAAGCGTCAATACAGAGGAGCAAATTACGTTAATTTATTCATATTTTGACTGGCAGTTTAACAGTTTCATGTGTAATCTCTGTCCTGTCAGAATGTTTGTTGTTTTTTTTTAGCAAAAGCTAAAAGAAAAACAAAACAAAAAACAAACTTGGTAAACTTGGTACAAAAGAACCAATATCTAAAAATCTGAACACAAATATAACAGAGTTCTAGCCAGATTTGATATTCATTCCTCCAGAAATATTCACTCCTATGATCTGACCAAAGAAGGCAGCATGGTGGCGCAGTGGTTAGCACTGTTGCCTCACAGCTAGGAGGTCTGGGTTTGAATCCACCTTGGCCCGGGCCTTTCCGTGTGTAGTCTGCATGTTCTCCTTGTGTCTCTGTGGGTTCTTTATGGGTACTCCGGTTTCCTCCCACGGTTTAAAGACATGCAGTTAGTAGGGTTAGGTTAACTGATGATTCTAAATTACCCATAGGTGTGAATGGTTGTCTGTCTCTCTGTGTTAGGCTGGTGATCTGTACAGGGTTTACCCTGCCTCTTGCTCTGTGGCAGCTGGGATAGGCTCCACTGCCTCAGAGCAAGAGAGCTCTGGGTTTGAAGCTCTTTGTCAGCTGGGATCTTTCTGTGTAGAGTTGTCATGTTCTCCCTGTGCCTGTGTAGGTTTCCTCTGGGTACTCCCATACTGTAAAGACATGCATATTACATTAGCTGGTAAATCTAAGTTGGCTGTAGGTGTGGAAGTGAGTGTGAATGATTTTCTGTCTCTGTGTGTTAGGCCTGTGATGGACTGTCAACTTGTCTAGGGCATACCCACTTCTCACCCAAAGTCAGTTGGGATACATATAGTAGCAAACAGAAACTGAGCCTTCAGTGTGAGTTTGGAACTACTTTCACATTTGTTTTTTGAGACAAGCTTTTGGGTCATGTTGCAACTTAATTTAAGACTGGTTTCTAGTGTCAGTCCAGGTCCTATAACAGCTGTTTACAGCTGTTAGTGTGAGAAGCTAACCTGTTTATCCTGCACTAAACGGCAGTATTTTCATGCAACCTTTGAACAACACAAAGTTAGTGTACCTCAGTTTGTTTTGCAGGACATTTCACAAAATAAAAAACACACAAGTTCACATCATATACAGATCCACTATCTGATTTATAAAATGAGGACATTACACGTTATGTATGGACACATTTGTCCTTTGATGCCGTGACAAACAAAACGATGTGTAAACCATGTGGGGCGACTATCTCGGGTAAAAACACGACAAATCTTAAACGACATCTGCAAACCAGTCACCCAGATCTCCGTGCAAAGGTGAGCATTTTAATGTCATGCAGGGTAAAGTGTTTTTCCTAGTTTAACGTTTGTGTTTAGAGAAAATCTCCACAGCGCGGTGGATTAGTCTTTCCTAATCTTAGTCCTGAACATTGCCCTGTACCTTTCAGAGCGTGTCCTGCTGTAAAACGCTCGTATTGTCTCAGTAAGGTGGTGTTAATGATCAGGTGTGTGGGAAGCAGGTGAAACACTAATGTTAATATTATTAATAATATTCCACAACTTTTATCCATCCATCCATCCATTTTCTTCCGCTTATCCGGGGCCGGGTCGCGGGGGCAGAAGCCTAAGCAGAGAAGCCCAAGCTTCCCTCTCCCCAGCCACCTCCTCCAGCCCCTCCGGAGGGACCCCAAGGCGGTCCCAGGCCAGCCGAGATACACAATCTCTCCAGCGTGTCCTGGGTCTACCACGGGGCCTCCTCCCGGTGGGACATGCCCGGAACACCTCACCCAGGAGGCGGCCAGGAGGCATCCTAATCAGATGCCCGAGCCACCTCAACTGGCTCCTTTCGATGTGGAGGAGCAGCGGCTCTACTCCGAGCCCCTCCCGGATGGCCGCACTCCTCACCTTATCTCTAAGGGAGAGGCCAGCCACCCTTCGAAGGAAACTCATTTCTGCCGCTTGTATTCGCGATCTTATTCTTTCGGTCACTACCCAAAGCTCGTGACCATAGGTGAGGGTAGGAACGTAGATCGACCGGTAAATCGAGAGCCTCGCTTTTACGCTAAGCTCCCTCTTCACCACGACGGTCCGCATCACTGCAGAAGCAGCCCCGATCCGCCTGTCGATCTCCCGTTCCCTTCTCCCATCACTCGTGAACAAGACCCCGAGATACTTAAACTCCTCCATTTGAGGCAAGAACTCGTTCCTGAGCCGGAGATGGCACTCCACCCTTTTCCGGCTGAGGACCATGGCCTCAGACTTAGAGGTGCTGATTCTCATGCCAGCCGCTTCACACTCGGCTGCGAACCGTTCCACTGCGAGCTGGAGGCCCCCCCGTGATGAAGCCAACAGAACCGCATCATCTGCAAAAAGCAGAGATGTGACTCTGAGGCCACCAAGGAAGAAGCCTTCCGCCACCTGGCTACGCCTAGAAATTCTGTCCATAAAAATTATGAACAGAATCGGTGACAAAGGGCAGCCCTGACGGAGTCCAACACCCACAGGAAACAAATCCGACTTATTACCGGCTATACGGACCAAGCTCTCACTGTGGTTGTACAAGGACTGAATGGCCCGCAACAATGGGCCAGACACCCCATACTCCCGCAGAACCTCCCAAAGAACACCCCGAGGAACACGGTCGAATGCCTTCTCCAAGTCCACAAAGCACATGTAGACTGGTTGGGCAAACTCCCACGCACACTCGAATATCCTTGAGAGGATAAAGAGCTGGTCCAGCGTTCCACGACCAGGACGAAAACCGCATTGTTCCTCCTGAATCCGAGGTTCGACTAACGGACGCACCCTCCTTTCCAGCACCCTGGCATAGACCTTACCGGGGAGGCTGAGGAGTGTGATCCCCCGAAAGTTGGAGCACACCCTCCGGTCTCCCTTCTTAAAGATGGGGACCACCACCCCGGTCTGCCAATCCAATGGCACTGCCCCAGATCTCCACGCGATGTTGCAGAGGCGTGTCAACCAAGACAGCCCTACAACATCCAGAGCCTTCAGGAACTCAGGGCGAATCTCGTCCACCCCAGGGGCTCTGCCACCAAGGAGTTGTTTAACTACCTCAGTGACCTCACCCCCAGTGATGGTCAAGTCATCCCCCTCATCCCCAGACTCTGCTTCCACTACAGAAGGCGTGTCAGTGGGATTCAGAAGGTCCTCGAAGTATTCCTTCCACCGTCCGACTATAGCCTCAGTTGAAGTCAGCAGCACCCCCCCCGCACTATAAACAGTGTGAGTGAAGCACTGCTTTCCCCTCCTGAGTCGCCTGACGGTTTGCCAGAATCGCTTCGATGCCGTCCGAAAGTCTTTTTCCATAGCCTCACCGAACTCCTCCCACACCCGAGTTTTTGCTTTGGCCACTACCCGAGCTGCATTCCGCTTGGCCTGTCGATACCTGTCAGCTGCCTCCGGAGTCCCACAGGCTAACCAAGCCCGATAGGACTCTTTCTTCAGCTTGATGGCTCCCTTCACCTCCGGTGACCACCATCTGGTTCGGGGGTTACCACCACGACAGGCACCAACCACCTTGCAGCCACAGCTCTGAGCAGCCGCCTCAACAATGGAGGTGCGGAACATGGTCCATTCGGACTCAATGTCCTCAGCCTCCCTCGGAATGCTGTCGAAGTTCTGCCGGAGGTGGGAGTTGAAGATCTCCCGGACTGGGGCTTCTGCCAGGCGTTCCCAGCGCACCCTCACAATACGTTTAGGTGTGCCAGGTCTGTCCAGCATCTTCCCCCGCCCCCTGATCCAACTCACCACCAGGTGGTGATCAGTTGACAGCTCAGCTCCTCTCTTCACCCGAGTGTCCAGAACATACGGCCGCAGATCTGATGATACGATTACAAAATCGATCATCGACCTGCGACCTAGGGTGTCCTGGTGCCATGTGCACTTATGGACATCCTTGTGTTCGAACACGGTGTTTGTTATGGACAAACTGTGGTTTGCACAGAAGTCCAATAACAAAACACCATTCGGGTTCAGATCGGGCAGGCCGTTCCTCCCAATCACGCCCCTCCAGGTCTCACTGTCATTGCCCACGTGAGCGTTGAAGTCTCCCAGCAAGACTATGGAGTCACCAGATGGAGCACTCTCCAGCACCCCACCCAGCAACTCCAAAAAGGGTGGGTACCCTGAACTGTCATTCGGCGCATAAGCGCAAACAACAGTCAGGACCCGTTCCCCAGCCCGAAGGCGCAGGGAAACTACCCTCTCGTCCACCGGTGAAAACTCCGACGTACAGGCAGCAAGCCGGGGGGATACAAGAATACCCACCCCAGCTCGCCGCCTCTCACCGAGGGCAACTCCAGACTGGAACAGAGTCCAGCCCTTCTCCAGGAGACTGGTTCCAGAGCCCAGGCCATGCGTTGAGGTGAGCCCAACTATGTCTAGCTGGTATCTCTCAACCTCACGCACTAGCTCAGGCTCCTTCCCCACCAGAGAGGTGACATTCCATGTCCCAACAGCCAGTTTCGATAGCCGGGGATCGGTCCGCCAGGGCCTCCGCCCTCGGCCACCGCCCGACACACATTGCACCCGACCCCTACGACACCTCCTGCGGGTGGTGGGCCTGCAGGAGGGCGGGCCCATGTAACCTCTTCGGGCTGCGCCCGGCCAAGCACCACGGGCTAATGCCTGGCCACCAGACGCTCTCCCTCGAGCTCCCTCCCCAGGCCTGGCTCCAGGGTGGGGCCCCGGTAACCCTATCCCGGGCAGGGTAAACTGTTCCCTTGTTTTTTCCCTCATAAGGGTCTTCTGAACCGCTCTTTGTCTGGACCCTCACCCAGGACCAGTTTGCCATGGGAGACCCTGCCAGGGGGACAAGCCCCCAGACAACATAGCTCCTGGGATCACTGGGACACACAAACCCCTCCTCCGTGAATCGCCACCTTATCGTGGTGGAGGGGTTTGTGTGTCCCAGTGATCCCAGGAGCTATGTTGTCTGGGGGCTTGTCCCCCTGGCAGGGTCTCCCATGGCAAACTGGTCCTGGGTGAGGGTCCAGACAAAGAGCGGTTCAGAAGATCCACAACTTTTAATAAATGTTTAATTTTGTGTAAGTGTGTATAATGACTTATTCAAGGGAACTGAAGAAAAAGCATTTACATTTTACACCCTTTATATTTTAGTCGACTAAATCAACCGTAGATTTAGTCGACTTAATTCTTACGATAATTTTGTTGACTAAAACTAGACTAAAACTAAAACTATTCAGATGACTAAATTATGACTAAAACTAAATTACATTTTTGTCAAAAGACTATGACTAAAACTAAATCAAAATTTGCTATCAAAATTAACACTGGCGGGGGGAGCTGGAGCCTTTTCTTTTAACAACACTCAATAAGCATTTGGGAACTGAGGACACTAATTTTTGAGGCTTTGTAGGTGGAATTCTTTCCCATTCTTGCTTGATGTACAACTTCAGTTGCTCAACAGTCCGAGGTCTGTGTTGTCGTATTTTGCGCTTTATAATGCGCCAAACATTTTCTATGTGAGACAGGTCTGGACTGCAGGCAGGCCAGTCTAGTACCCATACTCTTTTACTATGAAGCCACGCTGTTGTAATACGCTTTCAGAATGTAGCTTGGCAGTGTCTTGCTGAAATAAGCAGGAACGTGCCTGAAAAAGACGTTGCTTGGATGGCAGCATATGTTGCTCCAAAACCTGTATGTACCTTTCAGCATTAATGGTGCCTTCACAGATGTGCAAGTTACCCATGCCATGGGCACTAGCACACCCCCATACCATCAGAGATGCTGGCTTTTGAACTTTGCACTGATAACAATCCAGACAGTCCTTTTCCTCTTTGGCCCGGAGGACATGATGTCAATTTGAAATGTTGACTTGTCAGACCACAGGACACTTTCCCACTTCGCGTCAGTCCATCTCAGATGAGCTCGGGCCCAGAGAAGCCGGCATTTCTGGGTGTTGTTGATATATGGCTTTCGCTTTGCATGGTAGTTTTAACTTGTAGATGGAGCGATGAACTGTGTTCACTGACAATGGTTTTCTGAAGTGTTCCTGAGCCCATGTGATAATATCCGTTACAGAATGATGTCAGTTTTTAATGCAGTGCAGTCGAAGGTCACGGCCAGTCACTGTTGGTTTTTGGCTTTGCCACTTACTTGTAGAGATTTCTCCAGATTTTCAAAATCTTTTGACAATATTATTGACTGTAGATGATGAAATCCCTAAATTCCTTGCAATTGTATGGTGTGAAACTGTTGGACAATTTGCTCACGCAATTGTTCACAAAGTGGTGAACCTCACCCCATCCTTGCTTGTGAACGACTGAGCCCTTCGGGGATGCTCCCTTTATACCCAGTCATGACACTCACCTGTTTCCAATTACCTGTTCACCTGTGGAATGTTCCAAACAGGTGTTTTTTGAGCATTCCTCAACTTTCCCAGTCTTTTGTTGCCTCAGTTTCAAGTCTTTTGGAACGTGTTGCAGGCCTCAAATTCAAAATGAGTGAATATTTGCAAAAAAACAATAAAGTTTATCAGTTTGAACATTAAATATCTTATCTTTGTTGTGTATTCAATTGAATACAGGTTGAAGAGGATTTGCAAATCATCATATTCTGTTTTTATTTCTGTTTTACACAACATCCCAACTTCAGTGGAATTGGGGTTGTAGATAATGTAATAATGATGAAGGCTTACTGTAAGTGAGCCAAAGCAAATGTAAATGAAAAGCTGAGCACAGAACTCTGGGACTAGATCTGACCTCCACTTCTCCTCCCTGTTCACATGAAACATTCCTTTTCCTGTCTCATGCTGTCTGCTTTTTTCCAGTCTCTCTCTCTCTCTCTCTTTTTCTTTTGGTCAGATTAAATAGTCTTGTGACACTTAGACAGGCCTCTGGTTGCAGCAGGTGGAGCTATAAGCGCTGTCACATGTCAGTGGTGGGGGCAGCACCTGATTGGTCAGTGCAGTAAGCTAGGGCAGCTTTACTGTCATGTTTCCCCACTTCAAACACCTTTTGAGCCAGCTGCTTTGACAACCATCAGGCAGCAGCTGATTGGAGCTGACTGAAGCAGGTTCAGACTGGGCCTCACTCCTCCTCACAGTGAACTGCTCTGGTCTAAATAGCAAACATGCTTTGATTTGGGGATTTGACTTTCTCCAACCCTAAAAATACTTAGAAAAATATTTTTGTTAACTTCACTGGAATTAAAATAGTCACATTCTGAAGACACTTCAGGAGCATGAAAGGAGCGAGGACCCACGTGCAGGACGTGAATGCACACAGGGTTGAACTCAAAGAAAGCCATTTATGGATGCTGATGGCCGGTTCTTAGAAGTGTGAAACATAAAGTACAAATGGGAACTGAAAACTAAACTTAAAGATCCACAGACTTAAGAAACACACCAGGACAAGGAGGCACTGGAACTTGAGAACACTGGGAAGCAGAACAGGAGCATAAACTGACGCTCTGACATGGGACATGGGGAGAGTGAGACAATAACTACACAGAATGGTGCTTAGGGGAAGTGAAGACAGCTGGGGAGGACGAGAAACAGGTGAACTTAATCACAGAAGAAAAGACACAGGAAGCAAAACGTAACACAGAGGCATGAATGAACTAAATATAAGGGAATTGACACAGGAGGGTGGAACACTCGGAGAAGAATTAAACTAAAGCAACTAGAGACTGAGAACTAAGCATTCTAAGGAATACATGAAGTAATTATAGACATTACACAAACAAGACATCACAGAGAATTATTAAATAACCACAAATAGAAAGTCCAAAACTCAAAAGCTGGGTACCCCCTTAAACAGCCAGCTCCTGATGGAGGGGGGCCAGAAGGAGGGACCAGAACGGAACAAACGAAAAACAAGAAGCACAAGGTCCAAAGAGGAGACAGTTTTGGTGGTCTGCCTGCCCATGGGGCAGCACAGGGAAGACGAAATAGTTCTGGGGGCCGCCTAGAGCATGGGGCAAGACTCAGAGGGAGAATCCAGTGGCAGAATTGAAGTAATTGAGGGGGCCGAAGGGATGGCCAGTGGCAGTGGTGACCTGTTGGCCAGCTCGGGGTTTGATGAGATGCGTCTGGTGGCTGAGGAGGTGCCAGGGAGCCTCTGGAGGTGGTTTGTGACAAAGGAGATGGAACCCCTCTGGTGGCTTGGCTGGAGTAAGGTTACTGTAGTACAAAGGGAAGGTGCAGTACTAACCTAAGCTTAACTATAACTAAAACAACACTTGAAAATTCTTATTCTTACTATCCATCAGTGTTAATTTCATTGACGAAATATTTTCGTCATAGTTTTCGTCAACGACCCTTTTTTTCATGACAATAACGAGACGATAACTAAATAAAAACTACCTAAAATGATAAAAACGATAACAAAATTAACTGACACTTTTGTCAGCGAATGAAAACGAGACGAAAATGCTTGGAGGGGAAGAAATCCAATCAGAACTGATCTAATTTTGTGACAGGGTAGGAGAAGTTAGGAAAACATCCAATCAAACACACAGTTGCGCAAATTTGCTCTTAACCCCAGGAAGGACAAACTAGCCTGTGATTTATCTTTTCTTCCAATAGAACTAAGTTATGTAAACAATATCAGCAGGGAAAAAGAGAAGAGCCGATGTATGGACACATTTGTCCTTTGATGCCGTGACAAACAAAACGATGTGTAAACTATGTGGGGCGACTATCTCGGGTAAAAACACAACAATTCTTAAACAACAAACCAGGGTTTG
This sequence comes from Archocentrus centrarchus, assembly GCF_007364275.1. Taxonomy (NCBI): domain Eukaryota; kingdom Metazoa; phylum Chordata; class Actinopteri; order Cichliformes; family Cichlidae; genus Archocentrus; species Archocentrus centrarchus. Next base: position 6,090,787 of record NC_044367.1, read on the forward strand.
CAGAGTAAAGTGTTTTTCCCAGTTTAGCATTTGTGTTTAGAGAAAATCACCACACCACCACACTGCCCTGTACCTTTCAGAGCGTGTCCTGCTGTAAAACGCTCGTATTATCTCAGTAAGGTGGTGTTAATGATAAGGTGTGTGGGAAGCAGGTGAAACACTAATGTTAATATTTTTAATAATATTCCATAACTTTTAATAAATGTTTAATTTTGTGTAAGTGTGTCTAATGACTAATTCAATGGAACTGAAGAAAAAGCATTTACATTTTACACCCTTTATATTTTAGTCGACTAAATTGACTGTAGATTTAGTCGACAATATTCTTAGGATAATTCGTCGACTATAACTAGACCAAAACTAAAACTATTCAGATGACTAAATTATGACTAAAACTAAATCAAAATTTGCTTTCAGAATTAACACTGCTATCCATGACTAACACTTGTGTTTTTTTACCTTGGTGCCCATAAGCCAACCAGCGAGTGAGAAATGTTCATAATTAATCTTTTATGTGTTTTTATGCACCAGTTTGTGACCATTTATGTTAAAAAAAAAAAAATCAAGAACACCTGACACGTGTTTAAGAATTTCCCACTCCACAATCAAATTTGTGTCCTTTTGGCCCGTACATTTAAACAAATATGCTTTCCACCCCTCAGAAACTTCCACTTCATTCTGACATTTTGCTCTTTCAGACAAAATGTCAGAATGATGGCTAATTTTATCATCTTTTTATGCAGAATATTAGAAAACATAACATGAACAAATTGATTAACTGCTGAGTAAGTTCAGTTAACGGGATTACTATATTAATGTGTAATTTCTTTGGTAAATCCAGATGTAATGTGACTCCTGTGTAACGCATTAACACTAGTTAATTACTTACAATAGAGAAAACAACTGAAGCAATTTCCAGAAAAAGCTGGAGAAAGTGCCTCTGGGGTCATTAGCTCCTAGCTTTTATTCAGTAATGAAAAATATAAAATACACATTATCACTGTTATCATTATTATTGTTTACTTGTGAAGAATAAAAAATACACACACACATATAGTTTTATTTTCCTGAACAGAATTAGCACTGTTTCTGGAATGCATGTAAGTATTGTTTGAGTATTTTTTGAGTATTGTTCGAGGACTCTTTGAGTACTGTTTTGAGTATTGTTTTAGTATTTTTTGAGTATTGTTTGAGGACTCTTTGAGTACTGTTTTGAGTATTGTTTGAGTATTTTTTGAGTATTGTTTGAGTATTTTTTGAGTATTGTTTGAGGACTCTTTGAGTACTCTTTGAGTACTGTTTGAGTATTGTTTGAGTACTGTTTGAGTATTGTGTGTCAGTGGTGAGACAAACAGTTGTGTCTAAGAGAAAAAACAAAGACACATTTCTGCCTCCTTTCGAACTCTTTTGTTAGCGTGATGAAAAAAAGACCAGTTGCTAATTAAAATAAAAATTCACCATTTCATATTCCTTTTTCTCACATATGCCACCCCACCCCACCACCCCCACCCATCTACACCCCCTTGGTCTTCATCCTAAATAAGATGAAGGGTCGTTAATCAGTGTCTAAATGATGGAGGGATCTTTTTTCTCTGTTAAAGTTACTAAAATAATTTCAATGAGCAGAACTACAGGAGGGACAAGAAAAAGTGCCCTTTTTTTTTTTTTAAGAAAAAAGGTATTTAAAATCAATTGCATGTCTGTCATGTAACACTGATGGAGGCTTTCTGCCAAAACATGCAGATTATTCTGTACCAAAAAGAGTATTTTTAGATCATCATCATCATCATCAGGCTGCAGGAGCCAGGATGAATTGATTCTCCCCCTCCTGAGAGGCGAGGCAGCCACACTTTGATTTTTCTTGATCAGATGTCTTTTCCATCATCTCCATCACCGACCTCCAGCCCGCTTTCAGTGTCCCTGATTTGCACTTTGATTCAAGCACCACTGGGTAAAGCAAATTTCATCAAAGTTGTTTCCTGAATAAAAAATGAAGGCGTTTATTTCGCTCTGCGGAGCATGGCGCCCACGGCTGATGGAGAGGCTCAGACTGAACCGAGGATCCATGTGAGCAGAAAATGTCACAAACACCAACAAATCCTGGTTTCATCCAACCGTCCGACCAGCCGCTTTATGGGAATCTGAAATTTGAGAAGACGAAAAGGTCCGCAAATGAATCAACAGTTTGAACTATGACAGATTACAAATAACTTTCTACTTCTTTCCAACCCGCACTATCTTCTATCCATGAAAACAACAATAACACAATTGCAATGCAGCCTTTGAGTGAGGGTTGTCTGGAGAGCAGTACATCTGTAACCCTTTGATTATTAAAAAAAAAAAACTATTAGGATAGAATGCATTATCTGGTATCAGAGTCAGTCAGTCAGAATACTTTATTGATCCCAAAGGGAAATTACTACTGTTACAGCTGCAACCGTTTCATTTAAACGAGTAAACCTAAAACACAATAACATACACTAAAGGCATAAAAGTATAAAGACTAAAGAGACTAAAGAGATATTTTGAATACTGCTATTACATTGCATTATCTTACATTCATTATTTTCCAGCATGAATTTCAAATTTCAAATAGGGTGACAATTTAGGTATGTGAGAATGTTTCTGTAAGAGTTGAATAGTTTTGTAAAAGTAAAGACTTGGTATGCCCCTCACTTTAGGGTCATACACTCATTTGTGTCTATACAGGTATGATCTATATAAATGTACAAAATACAGTTAATTATTGGTCACCAAGGTAACTGTGTGCACCACTATGTGCCAAAAAGGTAGAAATATGCTCCAAAGCAATAAGATTATGAGCTCAATCGGGCCTGGTTTTCTCCCAAGGTCCCACAGAAATTAACTGGTGATTCTACACTGGCCATAGGTGTAGATGTGAATGTTCAGTGATACTAGAAAAGCACTATACAAATGTTACTCCATTCCCAATTATATAAATAAAAATATATAAAATAAATCAATGGTTATTCCTAGAAAAGTGTATTCAAAAGTACGACAGTACTCTATAGAATTTCAACAATCCAAGTTTTTAGTGTATCAACATTTTAGGTGGATGCTGATGATGATAAGCATGTAGTTTCCAAACAGCGTTTTGACACCAGTAGACTGAGTATATTTTATCTGGTCCTCACTCATCTCAGGTTTAATACTGCTTGCTTCTGTTGTTAATATGGACAGATCAAAAATATGTTGCTATAAAATATACTTAACCAAACATGTCTGTGAGCCACTTTCTGCTTTCTTCTTCTGTGGTGTCCAGGTCAGCCTGCAGTATTTACACTACAGTGGAAATGAAATTATCCCTTCTGGAGCAGAGCTTGATTGAGAGAAGATGGAATAAAAAAAAACAAAACAAAAGAAAAACAGAATGATGAGTATTTTCAGGCCGGGCCGATCTTTGCTGATCTAAATACTCTCAGCTTCAGGTTTGCGATGTGCAGATTTGAGGCATTTATTCCCTTCGAAACATGCAATTCTTTTATTCCCTGTCTGCCAGTCTTCGTCACTTTTATTAAACGATTAGTTAAGAAAAGAAAAACACAGTGATTTTACAGCAGGATCTCCAGGAAGCGAGCGGCGGGCTGATTGCGGTGCTGCCCCTCGCCGCTGACGGTCCTCATCGCCTGAATGCCAGTAATCATTTGTCTAATTTGATATGAAGAAGAATGAACCAAGGAGTGTTGATTAATACTGATTTGGATGGATGATGGATGGATGGATGGATGGCTGGATGGATGGAGAGATAGCTGGACCCCCTCCCGCACAGCTCCCCATACCCGCCACACCACCACCAGTATCTCCTGCGCTGATGATGTCTTGCCGGAATATTATTACACAGTGACGCCCTCCAATCAGCTAATGGCTGGTTAGCAGAAAGGAAGGAGGAGGATTGTCAGAAATCTGAACTCTGCTGCAGGAACAACGGCTGTAACCTGAGCACACAGCCAGCCCTGTTTGGATCCAAACAGCCAGAAAACCAAGAGAAAACTCTGCTGCTGCTCTCTGACAGCCTGCACATTCATTTTAAGTCCTGCACACTTACACTACAGTCCTAGAAATAGAAGTCATGACTTCTGTATTCAGCTGCAACACCAATGTTTGCCTGATTTACTGTAGTTGGGAGGGGAAGCATGACCAGTAGGCAGATTTAGTGTTCAAGACACATTTCTAGAAAGTGATTAAATGTCATGATTTAAAGTTAAGTGATCTCCAGCAGCTGTGAGAATTGCACATGAAAATGTGGCACAGTACCTTTAGATAAGTAGAAAGTCATCACTAACTGCTGCACTAAGAAAAAGAGCTTTCTGCCTTGTGTTTAATGTTGTCAAATGGTGTATTTTAACCAAAACAGTTTCACTGAAGTGCTTTTGGTGCCCAAACCTAAATAAGTAAAAACTGAAAATAAAAGTAAAAGCAATCCAAGAGGAGAGTCAAGCTGTGGTCTCCTGGTGTTTGTGGGGGATATTTGTTTTTTTTTGTTGTGCAGATCTCACATTCAGACATCTTAATAATACAAATAACAGTTATTACATGCGGATGAACTCTGACCACAGAAACCAGACTCACCATTTGCCCTGTCACTCTTAAAATGTTTTCAAGCAGCAGCATTGTGAAGGTGAAGAGCTAACACCAGGTAGCTCACCTGAGTAAACACAAGTTAGAGAAGGTGAAGGTCAGAGGGGCTTTGTGCTGAAGGAATTATGAAGATGATAGAGAGAGGAAAAGTCCATAAGACACAGTAACTCAGTTCCTTCCAGCATTCTCAAGATACTCGTGTATAGATGAGTCAGTGATCCAAGGTTAAATCAGTGATATTAACAAGACAAAATTAAGTTTGTATCATTATAAGACTATAGCTCATTTATAAGTTATCTTGTGTGTTTTTCCTTCTACTACATTAATCTAATCTTTTTAGGTGTACAACACAGGGGAGTTCCCAGTGTGCAGGAGCATTGCTTGTGCACATTACTTGAAACATTCAACATGTTCACCAGGTCGGTGCTAATTGTTACTAAACAACAAACAAAATTTTAACCAATCGATACTGAGGCACAAACTTCTTGGAGACGCTGTACCTCACAGCAGGTCACGTAATTGCATTAAAAATACCGTAAAAGGCACCAACTTAGCTGAGTTGAAGTCTGGTTCAACTATTGGATACAGCTGACTGTGTTGGATGCCTGTCAATCAAAGCAACCAGTTCTCCAACCCCAGTATCAGGATAGATGAGATATGAAGAAAATCATACACAGTTGGGATCAATGTTGGATGTATTCATGGAGCATTTTGTGTACCAGGCAGTAAACATTTAATGCTATAATTTTGGAGATTTCAATATGGGAGTTAATGAGGCTGACTCACTTTTGGAGCCAGCCTTGTATTTTTTTGTGTAGATTGATTTACATCAAAACAGCCTAATGAGAGCTTCAAACTTGCAAATGAAAAAAATATATGTTTTTTTTTTTTTACTATTTACAACCAAAACTCTTTGATTACAACCTCTGAAATCAGTGACTTCAACTACAAGTGGGAGTTGTGTTGTAAAACTCATGTGAAAGAGGAAAGCAAGGGGAGGAGCAGGGGGCAAGGGTCAACCAATCAGGATGCCAAGGTAAGTTTCTTTCAGTGCTTCATTGTGGTAAAGCACTGTGCAAATGTTTTTTTTTAGCCACCCTCATTTCTTTATATTTTGCTAGAATAATGGGGAATAAGTGCAGAGGTTTATTGAAACAGATGCAAACATATATGGAATTACAGTATTTAAGGCTCTTTTTTTTTTTTTTTACACAATTCTAATGAATATGAAAGTCAGTATTTAGTATGACTTTAGTGTTTATTCTTCAACACAGCCTGAACTCTATTAGACGAGTTTTCTTGTAATTTCTATAAGTGGTCTTCAAAAATAGTTCTCCATGCTTCTTGACTTTCCAGAGCTCTTCCTTGGATTTTGGCTGCCTTTTTTTCCATTCTCTGTCAAGATGATCCCACACTGCTCCAATAATGATGAGGTCTGCGCTCTGTGGAGGCCAGTCCATGACTGATGTGTTCCATTGTGTCTTTTTCTATCCAGGAATGCTTTTACTGCATAGGGAGTGTGCTTGGGATAAATGTCATGCAGAAAAATTAAGCTATTGACAATCAAATGCTTTCCAGATGGTTTAGTATTAAAATTGTAACCACAGTACTGTCACACTGGAATGTCAGTACATTAAATGACACAAAACCACAGTCATTCTCAGTACCTCCCTGTCGACTTACCCATGTTTATGAAAATTATACTAAAAGTAAACTGTACTACTTTGGTCTCATTCAGCACACCCAGTTTCATTGTAAGAGAATTTACATCATTCAGTTGAATTTTATGCATACAGCATCAAACAGCTGCATTACATGTTACTGTCAAACAGTAGTCAGATGACATCAGCAGGTTACTCCCAACACCAAATCCCACTTGTGTAGTGTAAAAGTCTGAAAAAGCATACTCAAAAACTTTAACACTGAGTAGAAATAAATTGAAATTTAAGAGTTTCAGCAGAAGTTTATTTTCTTTATGAGTAAACTTTGAATTATATTTTGGCATCCTGTCAACACTTAAGGACTTAAACTCACCAAATCATTTTACCATTAAGTTGAAAAAAATAATGATTAAAACGTTAATAAATGCTTCCTAGACTTCCTCGAGGAATCCAAATATCAGATTTACAGGTAAACACATTGGAGTTTTAATGTCCAAATCATTTATTAGATCATAACAAAAATAAAAGCCTTTTATAGACAACAGCAAGACTTCAGCTTCCAGTTTTACATATTTGTTGTATATGATTCTGAGAAGTGCACCTGTACTGTTGCACTGATGCAGACTTTAGTTTGGGTTCTTTGTTTCACACGGAAAAAAACTGAACAAGCTGCAACATTTAAAAATTTTCAACTGTTGACTGTTTGTCTTAATTGGCTGATTGCTTGAGCTCTTGAGTATGTGTTCATTGGTAGTTAAGGAAAAAAAAATCACCCTATACAGCAGGACATTTATCACATTTATTTAATGAATATTTTATTTTCAAGTATTTTTTCCCAATGTTTCACCTCTTCCTCCAGGTCTTACGCCCACTGTCACGCTGTTCTCCCCAGGGACATACTTTGGTTTTGCCCCACGCTACCGCAACAGTCCCTGGTTCTGTAATCCCTGCAGGGCCCGGAGCTCTGAGAAAACCAGTGAGAGGATTCTCTCAGACAGAACAAGCTATTATTAAATAAATGATCTGCTCATTAGAGCCAGAAAACCTCTTTTGGAAGCTTTTGCAAAATGCATCTGAGCTTCAGGATCAAATAGGGACAAGGTGGCCATAAGACTGGCTTAACTGCATGTGTTAAATCTAAGGACTGCTGGGATGTTCTGGATGAGGATGGAGGAGGGGTACAATGTCTACAGGGAGTCCCGTGTGGCTCTGCCTGACAGTGGGAATGTTTGGTATTAGATGGCCGAGGTGGCACAAGCCCAGGTGAGAACAGATTGTGTTACGAGATAATTGAAGGGTCAGTGGATTAAATGTGCAATAGTGCATCAACAAACAGCCCCAAGTGTTCAGCCCCAGCACTTTCACACAGGCAGTGGATCAGTGGATCAGCTGTTTGGGTGCAGCTCTGTTGTCACACATGAGAATCAGGTAAATGGCTGGTCATCTGCAGTTTTACTTTATTCAGAGATATTTTGGTAAATACAGAGCATATTACTCGCAAAGAGGCCTGTAACACTTTATAATAACTACACAATATTAAGTATTAGCAAAGTTTCAGTTAATACTTAATTCCTCATTTATAAAGTGTTATTCCTCCTTAGTATATAAATTTAAATGATTTAGTCTTTCTTAATAAGCTCATATAAACCATATTTTATGACAACATTTTTATACTTTACTAATGATGGATTAACAATTTCTGCATAAATTATTATATCAAGTGCAAACAAGTTATTTAGGAGCTGTTAATGTTCATGGTATCATTCAGAAACTCAAACTAAATGACTAACAATGTATTTAGATGCATATATTTGCATCTAAATACATTGTTAGTGATTAAAATATACACTGCTCAAAAAAAAATAAAGGGAATACTCAAATAACACATCCTAGATCTGAATGAATGAAATATTCTCATTGAATACTTTGTTCTGTACAAAGCTGAATGTGCTGACAACAAAATCACACAAAAATCATCAAGGGAAATCAAATTTATTAACCAATGGAGGCCTGGATTTGGAGTCACACACAAAATTAAAGTGGAAAAACACACTACAGGCTGATCCAACTTTGGTGTAATGTCCTTAAAACAAGTCAAAATGAGGCTCAGTATTGTGTGTGGCCTCCACGTGCCTGTATGACCTCTCTACAATGCCTGGGCATGCTGCTGATGAGGTGGCGGATGGTCTCCTGAGGGATCTCCTCCCAGACCTGGACTAAAGCATCCACCAACTCCTGGACAGTCTGTGGTGCAACAGACTGTCCAGACATGTCTCGTTGGTGGATGGAACGAGACATGATGTCACAGATGTGCTCAATCAGATTCAGGTCTGGGGAACAGGCAGGCCAGTCCATAGATTCAATGCCTTCATCTTGCAGGAACTGCTGACACACTCCAGCCACATGAGGTCTGGCATTGTTCTGCATTAGGAGGAACCCAGGGCCAACCGCACCAGCATATGGTCTCAAAAGGGGTCTGAGGATCTCATCTCGGTACCTAATGGCAGTCATGCTACCTCTGGCGAGCACATGAAGGGCTGTGCGGCCCTCCAAAGGAATGCCACCCCACACCATTACTGACCCATTGCCAAACCGGTCATGCTGAAGAATGCTGCAGGCAGCAGATCACTCTCCACGGTGTCTCCAGACTCTGTCACATGTGCTCAGTGTGAACCTGATTTCATCTGTGAAGAGCACAGGGCGCCAGTGGCTAATTTGCCAATCCTGGTGTTCTCTGGCAAATGCCAAGTGTCCTGCATGGTGTTGGGCTGTGAGCACAACCCCAATCTGTGGACATCGGGCCCTCATACCATCCTCATGGAGTTGGTTTCTAACCGTTTGTGCACACACATGCACATTTGTGGCCTGCTGGAGGTCATTTTGCAGGGCTCTGGCAGTGCTCCTCGTGTTCCTCCTTGACAAAGGCGGAGGTAGCGGCCCTGCTGCTGGGTTGTTGCCCTCCAATGGCCTCCTCCACGTCTCCTGGCGTACTGGCCTGTCTCCTGGTAGAGTCTCCAGCCTCTGGACACTACGCTGACAGACACAGCAAACCTTCTTGCCACAGCTCACATTGATGTGCCATCCTGCATAAGCTGCACTACCTGAGCCACTTGTGTGGGTTGTAGAGTCCGTCTCATGCTACCACGAGTGTGAAAGCACCACCAATATTCAAAAGTGACCAAAACATCAGCCAGAAAGCATAGGTACTGAGAAGTGGTCTGTGGTCTCCACCTGCAGAACCACTCCTTTATTGAGTGTGTCTTGCTAATTGCCAATAATTTCCACCTGTTGTCTATTCCATTTGCACAACAGCATGTGAAATTGATTGTCAATCAGTGTTGCTTCCTAAGTGGACAGTTTGATTTCACAGAAGTTTGATTTACTTGGAGTTATATTATGTTGTTTAAGTTTTCCCTTTATTTTTTTGAGCAGTGTATTAATGACTAACAATGTATTTAGATGCATATCATCTGCATAACAATGAAAATTGATGCAATGCTAATGGAAGCATGTATAATGTAAATACAATTGGTTCTAGCACAGAACCCTGTGGAACTCCATAAGTAACCTTCGTTTGTGATGAAGACTCCCCATTTACATGAACAAACTGGAGTGTATTAGATAAATATGATTCAAACCACTGCAGCGCAGTACCTTTAATACCTATGGTATGCTGTAAGCTTTGTAATAAAATGTTATGGTCAACAGTATCAAAAGCTGCACTGAGGTCTAACAGGACAAGCTCAGAGATGAGTCCACTGTCAGAGGCTGTAAGAAGATCATTTGTAACCTTCACTAATGCTGTTTCTGTACTGTGATAAATTCTGAAACCTGACTGAAACTCTTCAAATAAACCGTTCCTCTGCAGATGATCAGTTAGCTGTTTTACAACTACTCTTTCAAGAATCTTTGAGAGAAAAGGAAGGTTGGAGATTGGCCTATAATTAGCTAAGACAGCTGGGTCAGTGATGGCTTTTTAAGTAGTGGTTTAATTACAGCCACCTTGAAGGCCTGTGGTACATAGCCAACTAATAAAGACTGATTGATCATTTTTAAGATTGAAGCATCAATAATTGTAAAGACCTCTTTGAACAGTCTAGTAGGAATGGGATCTAATAAACAGTCAGAAAAGATGAGGAGGGAAAAAATGTAAGTGCCTCCCCCTGTAAACCCATTCCTGTTTTGGAGGTTGTCTCATTGTCGGCCTTCTGTTGTTAATTTCATTAACAACAAAGCAGCAGAAACTGATTAACAACCCCCTTTGATGCTTAACTGACCAGATCAAAATCACAGAAGTTTAATTGACTTGATGCTATACTCTGATTAAAAGTGTTCTTCAATTGTTTTTTGAGCAGTATATATAAGTAAAGCCACGTCATCACAATTTTAATGTTAATGTTTTGAGTTTTTTGTAGTTCTGCTTTTCTGTAGTTGTTTCATGTTTTTCCATCCACCTTCCCCTACTTATCCAACTCAGGGTCATGGTATGGCTGGAGCTTATCAAAACCCAGGAAAAGCACGCACATCCAGAGGAGTAAAAAAAGGGTGCTGGGACAAAAAAGCACTAATAGAGCAGAAAATAAAGTCCGCACTTCTAAAGAGCTCCTTAGAAAAACAATATATTTACCTCGAACAGGTGAGTTATGTTTCGGGCTGATTGCCCTTCCTCAGGCTTCACATGGCTGGAGCTTATCCCAGCAGTCACAGAGGCAGCGTACACCCTGGATAGATCACCAGTATTGTTGGGTTAACATAGAGAGACAACCATTCCCACTCACACATACAGCAAATTTGGAAGTGTCAATTATGTCTTTGGACTGATTATTTTTTGTAGATGTTCTGGGTATCTGCGTGTCTTTTCATAGCTAATTATGTTATCTTGGTTGTTTTGTGAATGGTTTTTCTCCTGATTTCCTTTGATTGTTTTTTCCCCTTTGGGATAGCTTTATTTTCATCTTTGTATTCTTTTTCATAATTTTCCCATATTTCTGTCTCTTCATTGGCTTCCTATAATATCCAGAAGAAGAAAACATGCCCTGAAATAAATGTTGCTGTGATACAGAAGTAAAATTGAGCTAAACAATAACTGAAGACACTGGTCCAGCGGTCACCTGACATTTTGATTATTTGTCCTGTTACTCATAAATAGTCCATCAATACAAACAGCAGATACACTACACAAACAGTATAATGCAACAGAAAACTAAGGCAAACTGAGGCTTTAAACACACTCCAATGCACTGAAGGCTAATGGAGAATGAGACACAGCTCGGGAACTAAACACACCTAAACTAAATCAGGGTAACAAGGCAAGAGAAGTAAAGCTATACACAACCGACAAAGAACTACAAAAGTAAAACAGTAAATAACCAAACACAGAGATGGAGACCACTGATCCATCAATCCATCCATTTTTTACCACTTATCCAGGTTCAGCTCACAGTCTGAGAACAGAAGCTGAGGCTTCTCTCCCCCCAGCCCTGGGGACGCTGAACTGTCATTGGCACATGGGCACAAACAACAGTCAGCACCCATTCCCTGAATTAAAGGCAAAGGGAAGCAACCTCTCCTCCACAGGGGAAAACCCCAATGTTCAGGCAGCAAAAAGGGGGATAAAATATACCTAGTTTTGGCTTTTTGGAATCTGGGGCTCTGCTGAGCACTACAAGAAACTCTTCTTGATTCAAATTCATTTTCTAAAACAGCCCAAAGCCCACTTGCAAGCTTTCAGCCATATCACAGCATTACAGGTGGTCTAAGTCAGTCTTAGTGGAAGAGAGATAGAACTGCAATTCTAAACTATATGTCTGGCCAAACAAAGGCTTTTTGTGTCACTTTTCATGCCCCATCTTAAACCACCAGAGAACCTTTCAACCTTTGTAAACAATGGATGACTTTCTCTCTGTCTTTTTTTAAATGATTCAAGTCATGTTAGATAAACCAAACTGAGCAAGAATACTAGCTTTTGGTATCTTTAATATCAGTTAATATCTGCAATTTGAATCATTTAATTGTTCTAATATCAGAGATTCTCCACCACTAACTTTTCTGTCATCTTTGGTGAAGATGATGGTAGACTGCATATTTTGAGGTCTGAACTGTTGATGAGCCAAAACAAGGTCTTTGAAGGCATCTGCTTGAACTCCAGGGAACAATTTGCAGATGTTTTATAGAGAAGAATCAGCTGGTGTGTAGCTCAGGTTGAATCATCAGAGCAGCAGGGCATCTTCAGGTCAGTGAAACTTGATGAAACTCTCTGTACTCATCTGTATCATTTGGGGTCGGCCACAGAAGGACAACGTAAACAATCCCACAACCTCATTTGGACCCCTGAGTCATATTTCTAGAAGGTTTTTTCCCTCAGGGGACAGCAGAGGCTACATCAGGGGCCAATGATACCTGTTGGCCCCTCCCATCTCTTCCTGATTGACAGATGGCCACTCCATTAGATGAGAATGATAACTGGCTCTCTGTCAGCAGAAAGGATTTCCTCTTGACCTCTGACTCCCAACCCTGACTTTTGACCCCTCTCAGGGGTTGACCAGCACTCCCCTCACCTCCTCTCCTCTCTGAATCTCCTCAGGTCTGTGTCTCTCACCTCTCCACAGGTGCAAGTGTGTGTGTGTGTGTGTGTGTGTGTGTGTGTGTGTGTGTGTGTGTGTGTGTGTGTGTGTGTTATAGTTGGACCGGGGGCAACAAAAAAAACAAGAAAGAAAATTAATAAATAAATGTAAAAGGAAAACAAAGAATAAATTTAATTTAATTTAATTTTTTTTTTTCATGTATTTGATATCACTATTAATGTTTTATCTCATTTTTATTTGATTATTTTTAGATCATGGTAGTCATTTGTTTACACATTTGGTTGAGTAATTGGGTAATTGCTCAAAGACATACATTTGCTTTCACCAGTTGTGTTTTGGCCTAATCACTGGTATAAATATTGGTTTTGATTTTGCACATCACCAGAATCATATTTTTGTATTTGTTCCCTATTGAGGTTCCCTCTGAGTGGTTTTTGCCTGTATATTGTTTGTTTTTGTTTGTTCTCACAGTTTATCTTTTCTATCTCTCCAACTGACCGAGGCACATGGCCACCCTCCCTCAGCCTGTGACTGTTGTTTTTTCCTGTTAAAATGCAGTTATTTCTCCTCTGAGTTGCTACATGCTTGCTCAATGTCCTTCTGTCCTGTCTCACACTGCTCTCTTCTCTTTCCCCTCAACCCCAACCAGCCGTGGCAGTTCACCCAGAGGTTTCTTCCTGTTGAAAATCTTTTTTTTTCCCTCCCCATTGTCACCAAGTGCTTGCTTATAGGGAGTTATCATATTGTGCTTAATAATGTACGGTACCACGGGGACCACTGTTACCTTCACCTTCCACATCCTTTCTAGCTCTTCTGTGAGCCCTTGGTATTTATCGAGCTTCTTCTGTTCCTTCTTCCTGATGTTGCCATCATTTGGTATTGCAACATCTATCAGTATGGCTTTCTTCCTTTGTTTGTCCACCACCAGTGTTAATTTCGTTGACTAAATATTTCCGTCATAGGTTTTGCTGACCCTTTTTTCCATGACGAAAACGAGACGATAACTAAATTAAAACGATTAAAAACGATGACGAAATTAATTTCGCAAGAAAATTAATTTACACTTTAGAAAATGGTGTCGTCTTGACGAATCATCATCGTTTTTATCCTTTTAGGTGGTTTTTAATTTAGTAATCTTCTCGTTTTCGTCATGGAAAAAAGGGTCGTTGACGAAAACTATGACGAAAATATTTCGTCAACAAAATTAACACTCTCCACCACTATGATGTCCAGTTGGTTTGCCATCACAAGTTTGTCTGTCTGTAACTGGAAGTCCCACAGGATCTTAGCTCTGTTATTCTCAACCACCCTTGGGGGCGTATCCCATTTTGACCTCGGGACTTCCAGGTCATACTTGGCACAGCCACTTACTTATGGATTTTCATGTATGCTAGCATCTTGCACCCTGCTGTTATGTGCTGGATTGTCTCAGGGGCATCTCTGCACAGCCTGCACCTGGGGTCTTGCCTTGTTTGGTAGACTCCAGTCTATCAATCTTGTGCTCAGAGCTTGCTCTTGTGCTGCCATGATTAGTGCCTTTGTGCTGTCAGTGTAGCTTTGTCCAGCCATTGGTAGGATTTTTCTATATTAGCCACTTCTTCTATCTGCTGGTGGTACATGCCATGCAGAGGCCTGTCCTTCCATGATGGTTCCTGTTCTTGCTCCTCTTCTTTCTCGGGTTTCTGCTGCTTGAGGTACTCACTAAGCACATGATCCTCTGTGGCCATCTTCTTCATGTATTTATGGATCTTTGTTTCATCCAGGATCGTGGTTCTAACACTCACTAGTCCTCAGCCTCCTTCCTTCCACTTAGTGTACAGTCAGGGTGCTGGATTTGGTGTGAAACCCTCCATGCATGGTAAGGAGCTTTCTTGTCTTGACATCAGTGGAGACTATTTCCTCCTTTGGCCAGCTTATTATCCCAGCAGGGTATCTGACAACTGGCAGGGCGTAGGTGTCGATAGCCTGGACCTTGTTCTTCCCATTCATCTGACTCTTCAGGACTTGCCTTACTCTCTGTAGGTAGTGGTTGCAGCTTTCCTAGAAGCCTCTTCATGGTTCTCACTTGCCTGTGGGATTCTAAGGTACTTGTAGCTGTCTTCAGTGTCTGCAACCAGTGGTAGTGCAATTCCCTCAGTTCTGACTACCTTCCCTCTCTTTGTTACCATCCAACTACACTTCTCCAGTCTGAATGATATTTCAGTGTCACTGCTGTAGATCAGTGTGGCGTGGATCAGTGAATTAATGTCTCGTTCGCTCCTGGCATACAGCTTGATGTCCTCCATGTACAGGAGGTGGTTGACGGTTGCTCCATTTCATAGCAATCTTGTTGATGATCTCGCTGAGGGGGTTCAGACCTATGCAGAACAGCAGTGGGGACAGAGCATCTCTTTGGTAAATCACGCACTTGATAGTGACTTTTGCAATATGCTTGAAATTGGCTCTAGGGTTGTTCTCTACATTCCTATTGAGTTCTTGATGAAGGTTCTTAGAGTCCTGTTGATCTTGTGTAGTTCTAGCCAGTCCAGGATCCATGTATGCAGCTGGATAGTGTAGTGGCATTACTGTCTTTTCAACAGGAGGTCGGGGGTTTGAATCCCAGCCAGGGTGTACATCTAGTAAGGGTCCTCAGGTTAGGCACCCCACTATGACATATGCAATACTGCTATCTATATAATTCCAAGGATTAAATGAAGAGGATGTGGAATATATATATATATATATATATATATATATATATATATATATATATATATATATATATATATATATATATATATATATATATATATATATATATATATATATATATATATATATATATATAATTGTATTGAAATATTAGTTTTCTCAGTGTGAGGTCTTGACCCAAATGTGGCACTTTGTCATGATAAATTTGAAACTGAATTCAGTTAACTGCTCTGATGCCTTTGTATCTTATCTGTAGGCCAATTTAGTAATCCATGTTAATCTCTTAACATCCATCCAGTCACCTTTGGGCTTTTAAGGCATAGCGTTAGGGTTAGATTAACATCGACCTCTTTATATGTAATTTTTCACATTTTTGGCACCTCCAAATGAAATCTTATACCTAATAACTATGAGGGCAAAATACACTGACTTGAAATGAAATTTGTCTTCATTTGAGGTGAAATCTTCTCCTTTCTGAAGCTATGCCTGTTTACCCTATGACTTTGCCAGTGACCTTTTGGATGTTAAGAGGTGGCTCGCCACGTGCTGCTTCAAGACCTTTGCATTTGTTTTCCAAATCTCTGGACCTCTTCTGGAGACATGAATACCATTCACCCAATTCAACCATTCTGAGCTGTCTAGAATGTCAGTTCAAAATCTCCAGTGGGTGTTTAATTGAGCTGACATTTTAGACCATTCCTGTAAGGGGACAAGTGGACCCAAATCATATTAGAAAATGCCACCCACAGCACAACATAACTGCCACAACTCCTCAAAGAAGGTGTGATTAATGTTTTTTGTGTTGCAGTTTAAGTGTATAAATCAGTATACAAATAAAGACTTTACATCTGTAGAATCAATAACACCAAATCATAAACCAATAAGACAAGAAAATATAAAGTTTGGGTTTATTTAGCCGGAGTTTCATTTAACGTTAAATTTGGCGGCAGGTTGTCACCATTATTTTGGTTTTGCAGTATGGCGCTCCTCTGAAAAGTTACCAAATTACTTGTCTTTGAGATTTTGGCAGGTATTGTTTCATTTGAATTGATACTAATGGCCAGAAGACTAGCACACACTGACGTTTGGCTGACATGATCTGGGCTTTCCTTATGGTCTCAACCATGAATTTTAGGTCTCATTGAATACAGCATAATGTACATTATAATTTATGCTCCCCATTAAAGTAAAACAGGAGGATGAAGTAGGGTGGACCGACCTTGTCGGTCTGAATGAGTGCACAGTGATAGTGTTTGTGTCTCAGTCAGATCCACCCCATTTTGTCACATCTGGCTTCCAAACACTAAGATGGGAACGGCTCAAACATTAAGCTTGAAGCTTCACAATCCATATTAAATTTCCAGTATAAGGTTTTGTCATCCTTTTATTAATATTTTTCTAACTTTTGTTTTTGTTAGTTTAACTGAGACAATTCAATTCTCTGATGCCGATGCTGGAATTATAAATGTTCTGTGATTATTATGGTTACTTTACTCAAACTGTCCAGTTAATTATTCTGGTTTTGTGGCATGAACCATACAGGAGACACGGAGCTTCCTATTGAGTCAACAAGCTTGTTGGCTGGAGAGGAACTCGTTCCCCTGTGTTATTATTATTACTGTAATTATTTTTATTATTATAATTATTCTGTGATTTTTAAGAAGCGTGAGTACTTTCATAACAGGCCAACTCCTCAGTGCTGGAATCCAAATTTAAAGTTCCAGCAGTGGCTGTAAATAGGCTCAGGTCCTCCAGCCGGCCCAGTCCGCCGCTTTGGACTCACCTAATAATTATAATAATTCAGGTTGGTGTGTTGTTTTTTCTCTCTTCACACTTTAAAGTGTTTACGGTAATAGTAGCTCTGCCAGGAGTGGACTGACTCTCTCTCTGTATTAATAAGCGCAGCAGTACTCAGCACAGCGCGTGGTAAAGCTTCGCCATGATTACAGTACGCCATCAAGAAAATTAGTTGTTTCCCACACACAGCAAAGCACAGCGAGGGGTTTGCAACATAACAAGTTGCTTTTGTTTACAACGGCTCGCTAGCTGTTTTCATTATGCTGAGACAAGCCCATAGACTCAGAGCCAGCTGCCACAAATCACACGTTCAATTATTCTGCTTTGCTTATGAGCATCCAAATATTTAGTCCACTTACCGTGAACAAAAACAGTAGTAAAGTGATTACAGCCGTGGAGGAGTCGAGTTCTCCTCCGACAGGGAAACAGGAGGAAGAAAGGAAGAGAGGAGTCAGGGATGAAGCAGGACGAGGAGGAGAGAACCTGGAAACTGCTGATTTTTCTTGATGTTATTTATGTGAATGTGGAGGCTTCAGAATAAAAGTGCCAAAACTACAATATACAAATGCTCCAGAAGGAACAGAGGTCCCACAGGAAGTGAAATACATGCACAGCATCTGCAAGGAGGAAGGAAGGAAAGTGAGGTACAGGCAGAAAAGTAAGAGAGTCAAGTAGCAAACGTAAGTCTGAAAAGAAGGCAAGGATGTGAGAAAGTGGGCAAAGTGGGTTAAAAGTAGAGGAGAGGCATGAAAATACACAAAGGTAGCAGATAAAAGGGAAGTTCAGGGACAGCAAAAGGAGTTTAGACAGTAAAAACAAATAGTGAGAAAAATACAGGAAAACACAATAATAAACAACAGAAGAAAAAGGAAAGACAAAGTTAGGCTGAAAAAAGAAGGAAATACTTTTGGGATCTTATAAGAAATATGGAATAAAAACAAAGGAGAGAGGAAGAGTAGAGGAAGGAGAAATGAAAGTAAAAAAGAAAATTAATTTAGAAAAAAGAGAAAGGCTAGAAAAAGGAGAGGACTGAAGTCCAAGTAAGGAAGGAATATAAACTAGGTAATAATGGAAGGAGGGAAAACAAACTGAAAGAAAAAAGTTTAAAGATGAACAAAAGAAGGACAACAGGAAGGACAGAAAGTGTGAAGAGAAAAGGCTAAATTAAGCTAAAGGAAAGAAGACGAAGCAAGATAATGGAAAAGGTGAAGTTTTAAATGAATGGATGAAGTTCTGAAACAATAGGAAGGAAGGAAGGAAGGAAGGAAGGAAGGAAGGAAGGAAGGAAGGAAGGAAGGAAGGAAGGAAGGAAGGAAGGGAAATGCTAAAACATAGCACAAAATGACTAAAAGAAAAAAGAAAGAAAAAAAGGTCATGGAGGAAAGAAAGAAGAGAAAGGAAGCAGACACGTGAAAATTTGACAAAATAAGAAAAAAAGGTTTCTTCATCAAATAAGTAAGAAACTAAAGAAAGAAGGAAATCAAACAATGTTTCTTTGACATTTGAACTTCCACTGAGGGGTCTAAGCTGGATAAGGTGCTGGAGTGGAAGTGGGAGTGGGGTGATTCTGGCAAAGGTCAGAGGTCGCGACCTTTGGATCATCCCAAGGCTTTGAAGAGAAAGATGAGCCAGTTGGAGCTGAAAGATGTTCAGATCTTCGGCAGAGTTCAGACTGCTAGTAGGCCCGCGGAGGAGGATTAAACACGTTAAATATAAGGTGGAGTAATCCTTTAAAGGCTTTAACTCAGTGCTAAGACTTCCTCTGCATGTACTGTGTGGGCCAAGCGAGGCAGAGACACTGGCTGAGTTTTAGATTCAATCCCAGGTAGAGAAAGATATTATCATTAACAGGGAAGCCTTTCCTACAGTTATGGAGCGGTGTTTTCAGTGAGATCTGGTTTCACCATCAGCTTTGAGAACACTTCAGTCATCAAAGGAACTTCAGAGAAAATGTCCTGAAGTACAACTAGAACTTCTAAACAGACATGTAGAGCCTGTTCTGTGATGGTGCAAACTGACTGGCCTTTGGTAAAACACATGCAAACTGATTTTGACACAATCCACAGTATGAATGTAAAGGAAGACTCCGGAGAAAGAATATATGTTGGTTCAGCATGCAAATGTTACAGCTCAGTCACACTAGCGTGAAAATAAGACAGCAACCTCCTGACCACGAAAAACCAGCGGTTGCCCAGTGACTGCACTGAATTTGTTCCCATTGTATTGATTTTTTATCTAATTATTTATTTTTGCATGTAATTGCAGTAACTAACTGAACATGCACCACTCTGATCAAACACTTTCGCTCACCCAGGGCACAGGTTGCCTGGCAGGAGGCAACCAATTGCAGTCCAACTGGGACTGACTGCAATCAATGTCAGACTGGCAAAGGTTTGCAAAAAAATTATTTGTAACTTATAAATGCAGACAGATTGGCAACAATGAGTCAGAGTCGGTCTAAACCGATGAGCAGAATGTATCTGTCTCTTTGCAGTAGGGACCTCGACTCAGCTAGTAGCTAACTGTTAGCAGACTGACTCGTTCTTATTCCAGTTTTACCGTCATCTTGATGCGCTAGTCAAATTTGAAGAAATCAACTGACAGGTTCTTCAAAGAAACCATTTCAAAAGCAACGAGACTTCAAGCTCATTGCACAAGGCTGTAACAATTTTGTTTGTGCCGCTCTCTCCCCTGTGTGAGTGCAGCATTATGGAGAAAACTTCAAGGACGAATCTCAGCTTTAACACATACACAAGTGGGTCTGTTACAGTTGTGTTTGGCCATCTTTAGGCTGATTAGAAGTTTCCTATCAAATGAGGTAGCAAAGACATATTTCCAGTTAATGGTTCTCTCCCACACACAGCTACTGTCTACTAAGTTGCTTTAATAAACACTTTATAGACCTAAAGCTGCTAGCATGTTGCTTTTCCAAGTGGCAACCTCTGGAACCTCTGCAAAGAAAGCAGCCAATGCAGAAGTGCTGAAACCTCTAGTTCAGAGCAGCCACTTGAGGTTGGCTGCAAAAATGAGTCAGTCCCCGTAGACTCCATATTTACAGTTTGTTACGAAAATACAGAAATATTGAGAGACCTGAGATCCAAATTTAAAGCTCCAGCAGTGGCTGTAAATAGGATCAGGTCCTCCTCACTGTATTTATAATTTCCTCCTTTGTAACAACTGCACTGGGATGATGTTGTGATGGTATTCATGTGACCAGAATCTCATTGACAATGTTTTGAATTTCATAAATTTCATGAATTTCATCTATAACTTTGCACAATACTTTTATAGGACACTTTAATGTAATTTCAGCAATATGTCTCAGTTTTTTCACATTGCACAGCCCATCTACTGTCTATGCAATGTACCAATCACAGTGACTCAACAAAGGCAAAAGAGAGAAAAAAAAAAAAGCAGCTTGTCCAGTATATTTGTGTTAAGTCACAACAGCCTGTGTATTTACCCATAACTGAAACAACTTGTCAAGGTCTAGAAATGCTTTCAATTTTCCATTCCTTTCCTTTCCAGGGTAGTAATGTTTGTACCACCACAAAAGAAATAGCAGTGGATTCATAAAGGAACTGAAAATATCAGATGCTGCTCTGCAATTGTCACACTTTGCAAAACCACCCAGTGCTCCATTTGGTGAGTTACTTCTGGCCTATGGGTCATATGTTTGACTCCTCTGACCCAGAATATCCAAAGTTACCCAAATAGCTGAAAGAGTCCCTAAAAACTCCGCAGAACAACATCAAAAAGCTATATTTTGGCCAAAAATAACCTGAATAAATATAAATGTTTCTAAATGATAATTTCATTTATTTGGGACTCCAGTGAACCATGTTGAGAGCCATTATCCACAAATGTAGAAAAGTCATAATACTTATCAACTTTCTCAGGAATGGTTGACCCAACAAAATTACTCCAAGACTGTATCAACAACTTATCTAGGAGGTCATCTCCAGGCCTCACTTGCTTCAATTAAGGTCACTGTTCATGTGTCAGCACTAAGAAAGTGACTGGGCAAAAACAGCATCCATGGGAGAGTTCCAAGGTGAAAACACACAGGCTCGTCTCACATTTGACAAAAAAAAATGCCAAAGCTGAACTTTTTGGCATTTCATAAAAAGATCATAGCAACAGTTAAACATGGCGGTGGTGTGGTGTGATGGGCTGCTTTGCTGCTTCAGGACCTGAACAACTTGCCATAATCAATGGAAGTGTGTATTCTACTCTTTACCAGAAAATCCTGAAGGAGAAAGTCCGGCCATCAGTTTGAAAACCCTCTAATGTGGCTGAATTAAAACAATTCTACAAAAGAAGAATGGGCCAAAATTCCTCCGAAGACTCGTTGCCAGTTATGACAAACACTTGATTGCAGTTCTTGCTGCCAAGGGTGGCACAACCAGTTATTAGGTTTGGGTTTTTCACATAAGCCCAGGTAGGCTTGGATATATATTTTTTTCCCTTAATAAATGAAATCATCATTTAAAAACTGCATTTTGTATTTAATCAGGTTGTCTTTGTCTAATATTTAAATTTGTTTGATGATATGAAACTTGTAAGTGTGTCGGATATGTAAATAGCTAAGAAATTAGGAAGGGGACAAATACTTTTTTCATAGCATTTTATATACATTAGTCAGAAGTAAAGTTTTTAAAAAATCCCTATAAAGGCACAGTACTTATTAAAGCTGAATATGTTGATCGTTTTAATTGACAAGTTTTTTAAGCTGCATAATGAATTAAAGTCAGTATTTCTTTTAGTTTCATTGTGTGGATAATTCAGCAGCTGTGAGTGTTGGAACACGCTGTTTCAGTTGTTTTTTGTGCACTGAAGTTGTGTTTTGGGGGGAAAAAAACAAGAAGTTGACACTATGTCTTGATATTGCCAGTTTGTTTATGAGATTAGTGTGAGTTTAGAAGAAATTATGAATTAAAAAAAAAATAATACCTCACCACTTTCTTATTGTAGAGAAAAAATAGGAGAAGATCATTTCAAATTAGTGTTTTTTTTTTTGCTGGGACTCAAACAACAAAAATGAGAAATACTGTGTCTAACATCTGAAAAGACTCACACTTCCACCCACACAAATGCACATCAGAAAACACAACAACAACAACAACAACAAAAACTGTTTGCCAGATTATGTTCAGAGTGAGCCACCTGCAGAAAAACCCCTGCACATGACTCATCCAGCCATATCCACAGATGCCGCATGTATGGGACTGACAGCATCATTTAGGAGTGAAAACAGAAGAGGAGAGGAGGTGACAGAGAGGAAGACAAAATGATATTAAAAAAAAGGATATATCAAAAAAGTGTTTGGAGGGAGATGGAAAAGCCAAAAAGTGAAGTGAAATCTCCAGAGAAGCCACACAGACAGGAGAACAGAAATCCAAAAGAGGCTGCTGAAATTCAGACAATTTAATTTGCACTCTGAGACACGTTAATAATCTTGTCTGTCCTCCTGCTCTGGAGGTTAACTCACTTTAACTCACTTTATAGCCCCGAATCTTCAAACCAGCAATGAATGCATCTACTATCATGTATCATGTGTAGAAAGCTCAGCATATCTTAATCTTTTGTGTCACCATTGTTGCCCTGTTGAAAATATAGTCAGTGAACCACATTTTTTTCTACATTACAATAAAAACACCGTGTAGGCTCCTAAAAATTACGTTTCCAAACAACTAAAATGTTTTCTGTTATGTATATAGAAAAACTTTTTTTTTTCTATTACAGATGCTTTCGTTGCTTTCTGTTATGTTTAGACATGTATTTGTGGTAGGTCACAAACAAATCCAGGAGGAAAGAAAAATTCCCTCAAGTTGTATCCAAAGACTTTTTTCATTTATTTGTCTTTAGGTGAGAGAAGAAGCTGTTTATCGGGACTCACATTAAGCCTTTTCACACATAAGCAATTGGTGGAGAATCAGGGTGGCACACTTGTCCTCTCTGCCTGGGTGGAGAAATGGGTCAGTAACCAGTAACCATTGAAATTAAAGTTACTTTAGGTGACATTTCAAAATTACTACTCATATAAATGCTCAGATATGTTACAAGGTGAAGTGGTAATGCTTGCTTCTAGAGGGACTTTCTTCCTTTCTTCCTCATTTGTCCTGGAAACTATGGCAGCAGTTTTTACAAAATTAATGAGACTTAAAAATAACATATTTATTTAGTATTTTCTTCCACAGTAACTGAAAAAAAAAATATTAGCTTCAGCCTTCATTTTTGAATTTGATTTAATTCATTTGTTATTTTTGCTATCTAAAAGCTTGTATATTAAAATAAAATGATGTGTGTAATGTCATGCAGGCATGTGCAGTTTTGTATCCATGCTTTTATTTTTTCAAATTGGTAATTTTACATCTCTTTATGTTATATTTGTGTTTTTTGTGGCTTTTTTTTATGTCTCTTGTTGCTGGGTGCCATTTAGCATTTCCAGAGTTTCTCTGTAGTTGATTGTGAATGTCTTACACCTTTTTGTAGCCAGCTGATTAACTCTCCAGCAGAAAGCGTTAACAGTTACATTAAACTTGTAGAGCACTGAGGCTTCTCTAACCCCTAACCCCTTTGCTCCCTTGCCGTGCATCTAAATCTTTCTATATTGTTTGATACTCGACAAATAATAGCTATGGTTTTGGGACTTTGTCCATAAATACATAAAACTGCATTTTCCTAAAATCAGATACTGCTGCAAGATGCTTTTAGCTTCAGAGAACTTGCAGAGTGATGTGAAACCTTAAGTAAAAATCACGCATAAAAGAAAAAAGTTGTGTGAGCTTCTCACTGTGATGGCAGCAGCAGTCACCAGTCACCCCGTCCAATCCATCCAACCTTCCCCATGACCCTCACCCCCCTAGCCCTCTTCCACCATCTCCCTCCCACCCTTCCCCATTAGCTGCAGCTATTACAGCCTCTGAGAGAGAGAGTCATTACTGCTCCCATCCATGATGATGAACCGCTCAGCTCGAAACACCGGCAACTTGCACAGGCTGCGCTTGATTGGCAGGATACAGGGGATGAGGAGGAGGAGGAGCAGTGGAGGTTTGGTATAGGGGGTTTGTGTGATGGGAACTCCACTTGAGATGTGAATTGGCTTTGCCACTCCAATCAGGCCGCTGGATGACAAATGAAGTGTGTCTCTTTCACTCCCTCTCTCTCTCTCACCCTTCCTCTTCTTCTTCTCTATCTCCCCCCTCCTCCTCCTCCTCTTCTTCATTCTAACCCCCCACCCCCCCACCCTTCACACTTCTCCTCTCTGTCCGGGTGGAGAAAGAAAAGGGGAGTTCATGTGGGAGCGCTTGACAGCAACACAATCAGATTTCTATTCAGCTCCCCCGCCTGCCTATTTTACCTTCTCGGCAGCCGGGCATGCCATGCACGCTAACACATAGTCCAGCCAGCCAATTAGAACGCAGCGCAAAGAATCTGTGAAAGACACAAAAGGTCTTTAGAGGTTTGGACAGGTGTCTCATTTGGCCGCGGGACATAGTTTAGAGTCTTTTTCTATGTCTTTGGTCGATTTTGTGGGCAGAAAGCGAGGAAGGTTATTTGTCGCGCTGTCATTTTTTTTCTTTTTTCTTCTTTTTTTTTTGACGCCAGGCTCGTTGTCTGTCTGTCGATCCTTGCAGCCCCCTCCATGGGAATGATGGGCAAATTTGAACTGAAGAGAGAAGGGTGTGCGCGAGGGTCGGAGGTGATTTTGCTCCATGAGTTTGGCTATAGAAAAAAAAAAAATCAAATCTGATTATTTTTCAGGATTTATGTTGGGTCACTTCAGCTTTCTTTGCCGGTGAAAACAAACTCCTCTTTCTTCTGCATACAGTAATTACAGTGGGCTTGGAAAAACAAGAGCGGAGATAATTGGTTTGTTGGTTTGTTTAGCAGGGTTATTATCCAGCAGCTCCATTATGGCTGGCAGCACAGAAATTCCTCATTAGCATACACAAATATATACAGAGAAGATGTGGGAAGAGAGAAAAATGCCCCAGTGTTTAATACCAAATGCTCAGTCTCTTACACTCGTTCGCAACACACACATGCAATGCACAAAAACATGCAAATAAAATCCACAATAGAGTGGTGCTGACACTGCCTCCAGCTGTGAGGAGACGCAGGGAGGTGTCAGAGGGGGTAAAGAGGAGAGACAGAGGAGGGGTGCTGTGGCGTGAACTATTTGTTCAGTACACAACAGAGAAACTAGAGGAGAAAGAGAAAAAACAGAAAGACAGATGTAGTGGTAATTAGCGCAGGGCCTGGCGGCGGTTGCCAGTGGTGGAGATGACAGGAGAGTAACAGCGGAGGCTGGCGGTGGCTTTCACCCTCCACCATCATCATCTTCACCTTCATCATCATCAGGGCCTACACAAACCAACAATCGCTGTCAGTCTGTGTCAGAGCGGCATGTCGTCGCAGCACAATGGCTGCTGTCAGTTAGCTCGAGTTCATCTGGATCAACTCAGCTTACTTTGTTTGTTTGGAAGAAGATGAATGTGTTTGTTTGTTGTCATGTGGTTTAGTTTGTCAGAACTTTGGTTGTTTTTCATGTTATAGTTTTTTTTTTTTGAGGTTTGTCACCAGACTAGTCCCATTTAGACTAGTTTATTCTGTCTGGAACTGCTTTGGATTGGTCGGATTTGTTGTGGGTCGGTTTGCATTGGTCCGGAGTTAAACCTGTTTGGTCTGGTTCAGGTTTGATCTGAACAGTACTGGTCTAGTTTCTTCTGACCTGGCAAGTTACTGACACAGTATAACCATCAGCAGGGTTGAAAAATAGTTCCAAACAGTTGGGCAGAGGTCAAAGATGTTACTTCAGCATCAATCATACAAATAAAATACTAGAATTTCACTCACCAAAACTAAGCCAGCAATTAAGCACAAACTTCATTAAGGGGCTGTACCACCTGGCTTGCTGAGCAACCTGAATCTGAGCAATAACAAAATGCTGTTTTTCACATTTAACAATTTGTTTTCACTTATTTTTACTTTCACCTTCAGTGATTGGGTTTAAACATGAAAAACATTTAGGAAAAGATCATGGTTTGGGTTAAAATGTTAACTCTGCACACTGAAACCCAACACTCACTCACTGAGTATATGACAAATTGGGAAACCCATTTGACTATTATTAATTCTAACCTGTCACTGACACAAAGCACATCCATGAGCTAAGAAAACTGCAGTACGTGAGGCCCTGATCAGGAGAACGGGCTGTTGTTTTGGTTTGGTTTGGGTTGGACTCGTCTAGATTAGGCCTGTTCAGTCTGGTTTGAGTTGCTTGGTCCAAACCAGGTTGATTTGTTTTAGATGGGTAATTTGATCTTGACTCACCCACTCTACTCTGAGCTTGACTTGCTCGGTTTGTCCAGGCTGATGTAACTCGAATTAGTTGGTGTCTTGCTTTGGGCTGCTTTATATCTGAACAGGTACTATTGGGTCAGATTAGCCCAGTTTCTGTTTTAATCTGATCTAAATTGCACTGGATTGTTTGTTTTTGTTGTGTTTTTTGTAATCTGGTGCTCAAGGGCAGCATAGTGAGGGAAAATGGGACTGGCTATTGAGGGTGAAATGAAAAGTTTGTATTTGTTTGCATTTTCTATTTCTAAGCAATCAGTATCATAATGAAACTGTCTGAATAATTTGGCTGGGTGACTGAACTTTGATTTTTGAAAAATAATGGAGGCTCTCTGATGGCACTGTCACCCTTACAAATGATAGAAAATTATTCAATCCAGGCCTCCTCGAAGCCTTTACAGCAGCTAATTTCTTCTCTTGAGGTGATTCCTCGTGTGCACTTTGAATCCTGTCTTTCCCCAAGAAAGAAAAATCGTGGTGTCGTGAAATAAAAGAGTAAAAGGAGAGGGAGAGAAAGCAAACTGAGGGAAGTCAATTGTTAACAAGTTTCTTTCAAAAGTAAGGTGAGCAGAGCACAACAGGCTAAAAATCTTTTAGCTCTCAGGTTTAGTTTAAGACAGTGAGCTAATGTCAGATGTGACAGCATATCTATCAAAATTAAATTGGTTTGAGCACAGCTTAAAAACAATGAGCCGCATGGCCCTTACTTTCAGAAACAGCCAGAGAGAGTGAAGTAGCAGCAGGTCCCTCTACAAATGATGTAACACAGTGTGAGCTGATATAACGGCAACTAAAAGTTATTCCAAGCAATAATTTCAATAGCACTCAGCATCAACAACAGTATCAATAGCACTTTCAGCAACAATGACATCAAGTAGCATTAAGCTTTACTGTATGTGACCAGTGGTTCTGAACCAGCATGCAGTGGAGTAAGGAAAGCATTTTGAGGAAGCCAGTGCACTTCATGCTGTTGAAATTGTAATTTAAAATCCCAGAATGATTTAAAATGAACTGTAGGTAGTCACTTATATGGTGATGGATGCAGCACACCAGCATACCGGTGTAAAGTAATACATTTTCACATATTACTAAATCACCCAGTATATCTGCGAGGTCATTAGACTGCCTGTATATGACATCTGTAACGTTTGTGTTTGAAAACATCACAGGAACACTAACAAAAAAAAATGATATTATGTGCCATATCATTGTCTAACCTAATTAAATCTAATGCATGTTTACACACTGCTGTCAGGCCTTCTCAACCAAGGTACTGCAATTTTAGAGTTATAGTTTCATAAACACAAAAAAAAAATTGGACATTTATTCAAACTTTAACAAAGTTAAACAAGATAGTTACATTATTATTTGTGCCTTGAGCATGATGTAGCTTATCACTAAAAAGGTTAAAAAAAAAAAAAAAAGGATTAAGCTGTAAACAGCAGACTGTGAGCAAGAAAATGTGATAGAGGATGATGAAGATGAAGCTTGCCCTGAGGGTGGGGAGGTTTGAGGAGAGGAAAGAGAGTTTTAGAAAAACCACTAAGTTTGCTTTTTTGAACTTTTTTAAATACCAGAGTTATGATAAATGTTTAAATACTGGTGAAGAAAATACTTTATTTAACCATAAACTGTAGGCTACACTATGGTGAGAAATATGAGGAGATTTCAACCTCTGCAGATTTATCAACATATCATAGATTTTTATTAAATGTGGTATAATGAATATTCTGTTATTGTCTACCCTATTGACTGCAGACTGTTGTATACAGCTGTTTGCTGAAGTATTCATTTAAAAAAAATCACAATGATGCATGAGAGATCTGGATAAAAAAAAGCACAGACTGTAATGATTTGCAAATCTTAGAAACCATAATTTAGTCACAGAAAACATATCAAATGTTTAAGAAAAAACATGAGCTTTTCAGCTTTATCTCAAGTGGTTTAAAACACAGTACTGCATTAATTACTTAGGAATTGGAGCCACTGGCAGCCATACACATCTATGCCATGACTTTCTCACCAGTATATTTCACAGATTATGGGCTGATCATGAGCTGTTTCTCTCCTTCTCCATACTTTCTCTTCCTTATTCAACAATTAAAAGTTAAATGTGGTTTCATCTTTCAGAATATTTTTGCCAGAACTCTGTAGGTTCTCTTAGACATCCCATTTATTTGCCCTTCAAAGCGTTTGGTTTGCATTTGCACTGTGGGGCATCGTCCGATCAGGTTTGCAGCATTCGCCATGCTTCTGCCTTCCCATCATTCTGGTGCAAATTCATCTTGGTTTTGTCCGCCCAAATAATTGTTTATTTATTTTGAAAACTGGGCACGCTCTTTTACATGTTTTCTGGTGAGTCTAATCTGGCCTTCCTGTTCTTGAGTATAATCAGTGGTTTTCACATTGTTGTAAGCCCTCTGTACTGAAGGCATTTGTTGGTTATGGACTTTGACAATAATATGCCTGCCTCTTTAAGAGTGTTCTTGACTTGTGGGTTTGTGAAGGGATTGTGCGATCACCCACTTCTCTGATCTTCCAGGCTTTTGATGCTGCTGGCCAGTCCACTTCTTCTCTTTAAGAATGTGTCAGATTGTTGATTTGGCCACTCTTGAAGTTTTTGTTCTCTCTCATAGGTTTGTTTTGGTTTTCCAGCCTAATGATGACTTCTCTGGCATTGGCATCTCTCTGGGCTTCAAATTGAGACTTCCTGTGACCAAATCCAAGTTCAACTCCACATCTTCATCCATCCATCCATCCATCCATCCATCCATCCATCCATCCATCCATCCATCCATCCATCCATCCATCCATCCATTCTCTTCCGCTTATTTTTATCTGCTTAATTTATTGTGGAAGATGTCTCACCAGGAATTAAACAGCTTGTTGGTCCATTACAATAGTCCAAACACTTACAGGCCCGGCTGACATAGTTTCTGCTAATTGTTTAATTTATACATTTGTTTGTTTGTTTTTGAAACTTTTTGCAGAAAAGTGTGGGGTTTTTTTCATTATAAACTAAACAGCAGGCACAGAATGTGATGTTTTATTTGATTTTAATATACCAAAATTTATTTCTGGAAACCCTCATCTTAAAATGAAAATGAAAAATTAAAGACCTGTTATGCTAATTTCCATTTACATATTTTTATTGTTGGACTGTCTTTGAGCAATTTCCATTTTCCGCAGTTCAAAATAATCCTTATATATATTATACTGAGCCTTGGTGCAGATCCTTAGTTCATCCTCAAACTGAGGATCTCTGTCTCTTAAAACTAACTTTCTTGTGATTGGTTGCCCTTCCCAAACAGAAGGTTTGTTGGGGTTGCTTACAATCAGGGCCATGTCCCTAAGATGCCCATATCAGGTATATTCATTCTAATGACATAAAGATGGAGGAGTAGAAAAAACTGTGTGAAACCAGGCATTTAGATCAGACTGAAGCCTGAACTTTTTGCTCACTGGGATTAACCACATATACACTGTATGAAACTTTGACCACGTGTCCATCAACAGTATATATATATATATATATATATATATATATATATATATATATATATATATATATAAGATAAGAAAAGGAATAATAGGCCCACTTTAAAGTTTTACTAGAAACCAACAGGACTTCAATTGTGAATCATTTCTGTTGCTTCTTTTTGGCTGTTTTTTCTGTGTCATTGAAAATCAACAGTTTTTTTTGGTAGGAAGTAGTTCCTGTGAAATTGGCCTCTGGTGTGTTTTGTGGATTATCCAGGTAAATGAAGTCTCAGTTTGTAAAAACAAGTTCTTTTTATTTATTTTTTGTGTGTTTTTTGTCAATACTCAACAGCACAAATTAAACTCCATCCAGCTCTGCTGTCTGATATGTTGTGATGTGAATGTCAGAAACAGATATCTCCAAAAACCTAGAAAATTCATCCAAAACTAACTGAAAACACTGCTGAACTGGCTCCCATGTTGGGCACTTATCATTTATTCTTGTCTCTTATTGTTTTTTTCATTTACCCAATGAAGCAAGTGGGTGTCAAGTAAGTGGCACCCGCTCGGCGTGACCTGCTCTGGGTACAGTGTCAAACTGTAATGTAGGTGTCCTAAGGAGCTCATGGAGGACAGAAACCTCATGTGAAGCAAAAGCTTGCTTGATCTGGATTTTCAGTATGAATACAGGCCTCACAGTAGGGAGTGTCAGAAAAGTTTCGGCAGGGATAACTGGCTCTTAGCAGCCAAACATTCATAGTGATGTCGCTTGTTGATCCTTCAATGTCAGCTCTTCCTATCATTGTGAAGCAGAATTTACCAAGTGTTGCATTAGTCACCCACTAACAGGGAACATGAGCTGGGTTTAGACAGTTGTGAGACAGGTTAGTTTTACCCTACTGATGATGTGTTGCTGCAATAGTAATCCTGCTCAGTACAAGAGGAACCGCAGGTACTTGTCTGAGGAGCCAATCGAGGTATTCTGTCATGATCTGTAGGATCAGAAGTCATTGAATTATCAACCGTAATTGTTTCTACCTGAGTACCGAATTTCCTCACAATAGATGAAAAAAATCTATGAGATATGAATTTTAAAACTTTTACAAAGATGAGATTGGTATTTTGTAAATTATCTAAAAAATTTTGCTGACCTTGACCTTTGACCTTGAAAATCAAATCATATATTCTTGGGTCCATGAGGAATATTTACACAACAATTTTCGTTCAAAGCTTTTTGACTTATATTTGCTAACAGACAAACCACCAAACCGCGGTGAAAACATAACCTCCTTCCACCAATCGGTGAGCGAGGTAAACATGATCTGAGACAGCTGAGTATTTCTAACACTAATGTCTAATACTGGATATCATTATTTTTATTGTGAAATGTTCTTCAAGTCTGCAAACTTAATAAATGCATTAAAATGGATGGATGGAGATTCATTCCATAAAAATTACTTTCATAAATAATACAGAAGTTTTGCTTGAGTGTTACAGTTATATGCTACTTTATATCTCTTTTGCTTTACAAATGCATGTGTTTTTTTGCGTGTATTTCTTTTTTTTTTTCATTTTTATTTGTTGCTTTGTTTTGTTCTATTTGTTATCTTACTGTATTACTTAAATTAATTGTTGTATTATTTTTGGCCTCCTTTTTGTTTCATTCTTAATTATTTGATTTTTTTAAATTAAAAATAGGAATGCTAAAAATAACTGCTAAAAATTATTATTGCAGCCTAACACTAAAGATGAGATTTTCTATTAAAATAATGTCAATGCAGGGCTTTAAAATGACAGAATCACACACTGTTACGGAAACAAAAGTTCTGAGTCACATGAGAAAATATAACTTTAGTTGTCATAACTTAATGTGGCCGTTCGATTTGTTTCATTTCCTGTTGTTTAGCTGCAGCATCACAGTTTAATCAGGTCGGTGTGCGAGCTGTGAGAGCCTACAAGGCCGATCACGGGCGGGGGGGGCTTGGTGGAGGAAGGGTAGAGGGTGGTGGTGGTGTGGCGGGATGGGAGGAGGGTAAGAAAAGGTAATGTGAGAAAGCTGGAGGTGACAGCTATTGTAGGAAGGTGTGAACTACAGAGAAAGAAGAGAGAGATGTGAGGAAGACTGAAAAGTGCTCCCCGTCCTTTGAGGAAGAGGGACCTTTTGACGAGGACCTTCACCTCCTTCTTTCTGCCACCCCCACCCCCACCACCCTTCCTCCTCTCCCCAATCCCCCCAATTAGACAAATATTAACATCAATTAAGGGCCCTCACAGGAACACAGGCTCTATATAATTACCTTAATGGGCGGACGCTTTCTCTCCGTCCCTCTCTCTTTCTGTCTCTTTCTTTAGACCCTCAATCTCTTAAACAAACTTAGAGGGCCTCAGTGGGAGAGGCGGGGGAAGGGGGTGTTGATGGGCAGTTGGGTGAGGTTTGGGGGGGGGGGGGGGGGGGGGGGGGGGCTCATTTCCCGTTGGCTTTTGTGGTGCTGGTCTTTCTAAAAAAAAAGCAGCTGAATTGGACCTATTGGCCAACAAACAGAGGAGCTGTTCCCACAGAGCACCAAGAGGGGACAATACAGACCCCCAACCAGGAGCAGGAGAGAACAGGAGGCAGTGGGAGACCTGCATAATTTAGGGAGGAAAAGCAGGAGATGACTGAAACAGGAGACCATAAATGAGGAGAGAAACAACAAACATATGGAACTGGTGAAAAGTGGATAAAAGAGGAGGAAACAGAAGAGAGGAATAGGAGGAGGGTAGGAAGGAAACAAGGAGGGCCAAAGAGTAGGGGAGGGCGAATAAGGAAATAAGGAGGAAGAAGCAGGAGGTGAGAGGTGGGAAGTGAGAAAAGAGATGGAGAACTAGAGGAGGCCCAATAAGGCTACAAGGAAGTGAGGAAGAAACCTTAAAAAGAGCCAAGGCAAGCGTTAGAGGAGAAGTAAAAGGAGGAGAGAGAAGTAAAGGAAATAGGAGGAGAAAAGAAAGGAAAAGAGGAAAAGAAGCAAACAGAGGAGAAGGTTGGAGGAAGGTGGTACAATAAACACAAAAAGGAGGGTAAAAGGGAAAGAAGAGGAAATGTGCAAAAAGAGAAAGGTAGAAGATGTGAAAGGAGGTCCAAATGGTGTCAGATTGAGACTCCTATGAAATGGAGAAACCTCCTCTTTCTTTTTCTTGTCCTCTTCCTGTCCTCATTGCAGCACTCTCCTGTCTCTCATTCCTTGACTCCTTCCATCAAGGTGCTCTTCTACTCATCCTTCTGTGACCTCGCCTCTCCTTCGCTTTTTTCAATTTTAAAATGCTTAGTTTGAGTTTAAATTTCAGGGTAATATCAATATTTTCTTTTAAAGTTTGTTCTTAAACTCTTTTTAATCACTTCTTCGAAACACTACCAGTTAAAAAAATTTAGTAAGTTAACTCCCACCAGTGAGGAAGAAAAGGTGTTGGACACCTGGCTGGTCACCCCATCGTTCATCAGCCTCTAGAGAGTGGCAGGTGTTCAGGACCTAAATGAGGACCTTGGGCACTTACTGAGTTGCTGGTTGTAAAACTGCAGCTCTACAGGTACTTCCTGTGTGAGGGAAGGGTGTGTAAGAGACCAGCAAAGTATTTTAGTTAGAGGTCAGACTCAGGACCCTTTCAATCATGGAGACCTGGAGATACCACAGCTGAGTGCTCATTCCTGTTATAGTCCCCAAGTCCTGCACTTGGGGTGCATTCATCGTTGGTGTATTGTAATGTAAATTCTCAGCAGGTCAGAAAAACAGTCAGGGACACCGATTTCTGCTTACAGACAGATGATGAAACACGTCAGTCTGATCCAAGCGGACCCTAGCGGATCAGAGGAAAGTAAAACTGAAGCTTTAATCTCGCTGATTTCGATGGTAAAAACATGGTTTGGGGTCTATCCAACTATCTTAACTCTCAGAGGTTTAAGTAATCATCTATGATGGCCCCCAAACCCTTGACCCCAACAATAAGTTCTGTAGTCAAGCAGAAAGTCCTTTTTCATATGAATGGGTGAGTGTGTCCAAACTTTTGCCTGGTACTGTACATACCCGTGGTTACACTCAAGGACAGGATGGTCAGAATAGACTTGCCAGAAAACATATAAAAGACCCTGTTCAATTTTCGGCATTATCTTGTACCAGAATGATGGGAAGACAAAAGAAAAGAGAACGCCATAAAACTGTTCGGACAGTGCATGACACTGCAAAGGCATAATGACACTGCAAAAGCAAACTAAAAGTTTCTAAAGGCAAACAAATGAGATATTTTTTAAATGGCCAAGTCAGTGTATGATTTCAACCAAGGAGAGAATGATTTTCACTCATTGAAGACAAAACTGCAGGAAGAGCAGCAACTGAAGGCAGATACAATAAAGGCCTGGCAGAGCATCTAAAGGGAGGAGATGCAACATTTGGTGTTGTCCATGGATTCTAGACTTCAGGCAGTCATTGACTACAAAGGATTTTTAAGCCTCTGAAAATAAAATGACTCTTATTCTTAAACAGTTAATATAATACTGTTGTTAAACTGCCCGATTTAAATCTGAATGTCTACACTTCACTGGCATCTTGATTGTTTGATTGAAAATCCATTGTGGTGGTGTAAATAAAAAAAAAGTGGCAGCCTCTTTGACCAGACTGTTCAATACAATTTTAGAGAGTGAGAGGATGCCTGAGTAATATAGAAGTATATTGGTACCGATGTTCAAGAACAAGGATGTACAGAATTGTGCATACAGTGCATACAGGTGAAAAAAGCTGATGAGCCATACAGTACCATGAAGCTATGAGAAAGAGTTATAGAAGCTCCTTCAAGAAGAGAGGTAACAATCAATGAGCAGCAGTATGGCTCCATAACAAGAAACAGCACTACAGATGCGATGTTTGCTTTGAGGGTGCTGATGGAGAAGTATAGAGAAGGTCAAGAGTTGCACTGTCTTTGCCAAGCCATTTATAAAGCACTTTAAAAACAGCAAGCACTGACCAAAGTGCTGAACAAGGAAAACAAGACAACAATACACAAGGGAAGTGCAGATAAAAATAAATAAATAAATAAAAATAACATAGGATAAAAGCAACAATAACATACATAGTTTATCAAGAATCAAATAATAAAACAGTATAAAATAACTAGGTGAAATAAAATAAAAAATCAATACACAACACCTAAGATCAGCATCTCAAACCTGGTCAAAAGCCAGGTGAAATAAGTGGGTCTTAAGAGAGGTTTTAAAAGTTGTCAGAGAAGAGGCCTGTCTAACATGCAATGGGAGCGAGCTCCATAGTTTAGGGGCTACCACTGCAAAGGCACGTCCAAGAGCAGTTTATCAGCTGATCTGAGCGAGCGGGAAGTGGAGTGTAGATGCAGTAACTCAGAGAGGTACGATGGGGCAAGGCCATTTAAAGACTTAAAAACAAATAAAAGGATTTTAAAATGAACTCTAAAATAAACTGGCAACCAGTGCAATGAAGATAAAACAGGGGTAATGTGCTCCCTCTTACGTGTTCCAGTCAAAAGCCGTGCGGCAGCATTCTGGACCAGCTGAAGACGAGCCAATGAGGACTGGTTTACGCCAATATACAAAGAGTTACAGTAATCCAGCCGGGACGTAACAAAGGCGTGGATTACTGCTTGAAAATGATTTTTCGACAAGATGGTTTTAATCTTGGCGAGCTGTCTCAGGTGAAAGAAACTGGATTTCACCACAGCAGTAATCTGACCCTCCAACCTAAGACTCTCATCTATCTTAACTCCCAGATTTGTGTAGATTTGTGTAGATTGTTTTACATACTGGGATAGAGGACCCAGATCAACAGAAGTTGGCACCCCAGTGACGCCCGAACCAAAAACGATCGCCTCCATCTTATTTTCATTAAAATGCAGGAAGTTCAAAGCCAACCAAGCTTTGACTTCATCGAGACTCTTTGTCAAAGTCTGTATGGAGTTTGCATCTCTGTGTTTTAGGGGCATGTAAATCTGGGTATCGTCGGCGTAACAGTGGAAAGCAATTTTATGCTTTCTGAAAATAGAACAAAGGGGCAACAAATATAGAGCAATGGTCCAAGAATTGAACCCTGGGGCACCCCACACGACAAAGGAGCACAGGAAGATTTAAAATCATTTAAGCAGACAGTAAAAGTTCTCTGGGTCAAGTAGGACCTAAACCACTCTAGCACTGTGCCCTGAATACCTACACACTGCTCGAGACGAGATATTAAAATATTGTGGTCCACTGTATCAAAAGCAGCTGTCAGATCTAAAAGAAGTAAAATCACACAGTCACCCGCATCTGTCGCCAGGAAAATGTCATTAGCAAGGCAGACTCAGTGCTATGAAGAGGCTTGAAGCCAGACTGAAAGACCTCAAGGATATCATTTATGCCTAAAAAGGCTTTCACCTGGATATACACGACCTTTTCCAGAATTTTAGAAAGAAATGGAAGCCTCGAAATTGGCCTAAAATTAGTCAGCACAGTGGAATCCAGTCCAGGTTTTTTAATCAGTGGTAACACTGTCGCATGCTTAAAAGTATCAGGAACCGCACCAGCGGACAGGCTGCTGTTAATAAGGGCAAGAAGAGCTGGGCCTAATACAGGAAAAACCTCTTTAAAAAATCGACAGAAGACATGACAGGGCGCCAAGAGAGTAACTGTGGTACTGCATGGGGAAGTCAAGAGTGACAAGAAGTTTCTTAGGTTGGAGTTGGACATTTATGAGGACAGTGAGACGGTGGTTAAGTGTGCGGTAGGAGTCACAGGTGGTTCAATGTGGGGGTGGGATTACATCAGGAAAGGGCGCCCCTTCTTGTTTGCCATGGTGATGGACAAGCTGAAAGATGAGGTCAGGCAGGATTCTCTGTGGACTGATGTTTGCAGACGACACTGTGATCTGTAGAGCGAGTAGGGAACAGGTGAAGAGAGCCCGGATAGGTGGAGGTATGCACTGGAGAGAAGAGGAATGAAAGTCAGTAGAAGCAAGAGAGAATACATGTGTGTGAATGAGAGGGAGACAGGTGGAAAGGTGAATTTGCAAGGAATACAGATTGTGAAGGTAGATGAGTTTAAATACCTGGTCTCAACCATCCAAAGCAACGAATAGTGCAAGCGGGTGCAGGCAGGGTGGAGTGGGCCGGCTGATTTGTTACAGAAGGATCGCAGCAAGAGTGAAAAGGAAAATTTACAAGACAGTAGTGAGATGTACTGTATGGTACTGTATGGTTTGAAGACAGTAGCACTAAGAAAGAGACAGGAGGCTGAGCTGGAGTTTGCAGAGTTGAAGATGTTAAGATTGTCATTAGGATGGATGAGGATGGACACAATTACAAATGAGTATCACAGGGGCAGCTGAGGCTGAGAAGTTTGGAGACAAAGTTAGAGAGGCGAGGCTGAGATGGTTTGGACATGTGCAGAGGAGAGATAGTGGATAAATTGGATAAA
Source organism: Archocentrus centrarchus (assembly GCF_007364275.1). Lineage (NCBI taxonomy): Eukaryota > Metazoa > Chordata > Actinopteri > Cichliformes > Cichlidae > Archocentrus > Archocentrus centrarchus. The sequence continues at coordinate 6,128,406 of NC_044367.1, forward strand.
TTACGTTAAATATGGAGCTTCCAGGCAGGAGGAAAAGACGAAGGCCACACAATTTGGAGCTGAGAATTTAGTTTAATTGATTTTAGACACAAATGTGAATAAAAAATTTTTTTTACCACTGTATCCTGACAGCAAACAGGCTTTAGGACAATGTACCTCAAAAGTTGGTATGAACATAAAACATCTGCATTTGGATGTCTCAGCCCTGTTGAACTGAGATGAGTTTTCAGTTATTGGCATAAAAAATAAAAAACTTTAAAGTTCAAAACTGCTGCTGTCTCTCTTTTATTCCCGCTACAGTTGTTAACCATGAGTACCAACCCACGTCTACCTTCAGCCTTTTTTTCCTAACCCATCTCTTATGGGATTCTCTTGCAGGGAAAAGCAGCAAACGTTAGCAGAGAAGATGTCAGCAGACTTCAGAGTTCATTAAACTGATTTCATGCAGCAGAAGCCGAGTGATTTGAAAAGACTGATGAGTTTTCAAGGAGTTTTTGATGTTGGAAGACTCAACATTTTTTTTTTCCTTCAAAATGTAGAGAGGCGCACTGCACCAGCACTCATCACACTTTACACTTCAATCATTTTGGCTGAGAGTTCAACAACTGCCAGTTAAATTCTCAGAACTGCACTACAAGTTAAGAGAGGGGAAGAAAATATCATGCAAGAAAATTGTAGAAGGAGGGAATTTTATAAAGAAAAGTTTCTGCTTGAATTTAACAAGGAAGTGGGCAAAAAGTGACAGTAGCCAGAGAAGACTGGGATCTGGGTTTAGTACAAAAACTGATGCAGATTTCTCTCTTTTTTTTTTTTTTTTTTTTTTTTTAACTGTGATCAATGTCAAGTTTTGCCAAATACTGAGGGATTTTCATTGGTTCCTATCTTCTGACTGCAGCTTCTTCTGAATGTCTAACTTCCTCACTTTTCTATGGATGAAGACATAGTGCTCAGGATTGTGACATCACCAACACAATGCATTATGGGACTGTTTTTCATGCTAGTCAAATTTGATAATGGAATATAAAGAGAAGGATGCTGTTTTTGTCTTTTTGGCTTATCAGAATGATGAGGTGCTGTGTTGTAAAATGACACGGCTGTACATGTGACCAGAATGGTCAGCTGTCACGTGTACATGTGCACAGTAACACGTGACCAGAATTTTGCACTTTCGAGTCTGAAAAGTGCAAAAATCACAAAGAGCTGAGGATCGCAGAGCTAACAACACATGGCTCGGGTCGCAGTTAGAAGAAGTAAAGACATCACCTTCATAAAATATGTTTGTGTGATCTCGCTATTGTCATATTGGTAAGTTATAATCATAACACATTTAACTAACTGTTACATGGTCACAGGCTGCCAACATAGCTAATGCAAACAATATCTTGATTCTGTGTTTTTAGGCAAACCAGCTTTGGAACTGCGACAGTGTGACCCTGACTGGGTATAATCACACACCTCTGACACACACAAGTCTTTGTGGTGACCTCTGACTGGTTTCAGTGAAGAACAAAGAGACTACAAGCTCCTGCACCTGCCGCTGCACTATAACACAAAGTGTTGCAATGAAACATTGTGCCATGATAAACAACATAAAACTACTTCATGTCAGAATAACCTTGTAGTTGCAGTCTTGCAGTGATTGCAGTGCAACATCATCTTTATGCTTTATAAGTGCATATGCAGTGCTACGAGATGTAAAAATATGAACTGAAGTACACAATTGAAAAACACAAAATATTACTGTACAGTTTAAAATATTGAGTAACATAAACTGCATAGAAAGTGTCTTTTCTGGGCAAGCGATGTAAAAATGTTGCACGTATCACGGGGCCATGGCTCAGTGGTTAAAAGTGCTCTATGGGCAAAACCACGTCATCCCCATTAGTTACAGCCTTTAGAAGTTAGTTTCAGCCTTTTGTCTGGTAATTTTGTGTTCATTCATGGTCATTTTGCACCTTTTGTGCTCATTTTGTAGATCTTCCTGGTCAGTTTTTGTTTCTTCATGGTCGTTTTGCACCTTTTGTGGATATCTTACTTTCAATTTTTTGGTAATTTTGGTTGCATCACGGACATTTTGTAGTCTTTTTGTCGTCTCCTTTTGGTCATGTTGTGTGCTTTCGTGAACATTTTACACCTTTTGTGCTCTATTTGCATCTCTTTCTGGTCACTTTGTGTCTATTTTTTGGTAATTTTATATCCCTTATACTTTGTGTGACTACACAGTTCTTTGCCTTCTGAGGCTGTTTTGACTCTTTTGACATCGTTTTTGTGTCTCTGTGGTTGTTTTGCAGCCACGTGACTGCTGCCATTGCATTTGGCCAGTACACCTGTTTAGCAATCTTTCCACCCCCCACCCCCCACCCCACCCCGCTGTAAAACTTTAATGAGCATCTCGACTTTGACACAATTTAATTCACACGTAAGTTTTGCAAAGAAATAACAAACGAGTTTCAGCTTTCAGCATGTTGATTGTCACACCGTACTGAAATAAATGGACTCCACTAGCAGGCTGGAAGGTAACAGAAAAAAATAGTTTGTCAGTCTAAAAGGCTTTGGATAATGGTGCAAAAATAAACACCGAGATGGTCCTTTAAAGAACAAAGCTCGCTATTGCTGCAGTGTGGCAATTCAGAACTGCAAAATGACAGTGAGAGCCCCCAGAAGAGAAATAGTATGAGTGTGCAGCTGAAAACAAGGTGACATTTGTTAGAGATCGGCTGATTGACGGCAACGAGTTTATTGTTGAGCAGCCAGTTGGACACACGGCTCCCACTAAAAACTTGGCTCACACAGAGACAGCTGTATTGGAAAATGCAGCTTGTGCCAACTGTGTTAATATCTGTGTTCTCTGTGGAGTTTCATTGAAGACGTGTTTGTGTGAATTTGTGCCCTACACCCCCGTCTGTAGGCGCACTCTGAGCCTTTCTGCTCCAAACAGCATCCAAACTCGCAGGCGGCTCGCTGCTGCTGAGGTGTAACACTGAGAACCAGAATAATCACGTCAACTGTTTCCTTTTATTGTAGCTGTTCGGAGCCTTCGTGTTGAAATGTGTGGTGCAGAAACAGAGCCAGGAACTCCAAAAAAATCCCTTTGTGGAGATTTGGGGAAACAAGGAGTCACACAAAACCAGGCTGTATCAGCTTCCCAGCATGCCTGATTTTTAAATTTTTTATTTATTTTTTTTTTTACATGAAGCATTCTAAAATTCAACACCTAAACCATTAAAAAAAGACTTAATTATTCTCTCTTGGACTTCAAGGGAAAAGTAGTAGCTGCATGGTAAAAGCCCTTAAAATGGTGTTCAGATCCAGCACAGAGACACTTTATGCGTCACTGTTATTTCGAGTCTTTTCATGAACATCTGAGCAGGAGCCCCCACTTACAATAAATCCTCCCCCCTCAACAAGTTTAAGAAAAATCCTTTTTCTTGTTCTTAAATGTCTTGCCATTTTAGTATTCCAGGTTTATTTTATTATAAATAATTAATCTTCTGTATCATGGGTCTTTATTCTGTCTTCATAGTTGTGTTATTATAGCTTTCTATTTTTTTAACATATGTCTGATATTTTGTTTGTTTTTTCCTGTAAATGTGCTTTATAAATAGATTTGAAATGGAAATATGGAGGAAGATCTATATTGTCAATTATCAGTGTATTCATTAAAAATTCTCCTTCCTTCTTGGAGCAATATGAAAAATTTCTCACTGACAATAACGTTAAAAAATGTTAGTGTGAAAAATTTAAGTTTGTCTTTGCTGGTTTGTTCTTGCTTCTTGTCCAGCCCTCAGTGGATCGTAGATTAATAATCTATAAATTTGTTTCTTCATGTCAGATTACTGACGCAGGATTAAGCAGCTAAATAGACATGATTGGTAAGAAACTGCTTCCCTGATCAGGGCTCTGTGATTCTGCACCTTTTTACAATCATTAATCCATTTTCCCATTTACTGGGCTTATTCACAAACAGTGTGTATGCACGCATCAGGACTTCAACTGTGGATGTGATTGTTTCACACACTGAGTTTTTTACCTGGAATTATTTGAACCCTGCAAACAAACTTAGCACTATGTAGAAATGATGAAGGTTAGTTTGTTTTAGACGACTCAAACACACACACACAATAATAATAATAATAATAATAGTATTTCTTCATTGTTTACAAGGTTCCAAAATGATGAAAACAAAAATACTATCAATTTAAATAAACAGTAATAAGGACATAAATGTAGGCGACCTTTTTTACATAAAATATTCTAATGGACAGGCCTTTTCCTGCCAGGCTTCACTAATACAGAGGCAAAATACAACTGAAAACAAACAGTTCACATACATTAGTGACCATATCTTCATACCTCAATTATTCTTATTATTTATTTAATTACTAATATTATTTATTGTAGTGATAATAATTATTATTATTTGATTATTATTAATTAATAACAAAGCAAAATTTATACTGGCATCATTGCTGCATTTCTTGGCAATTTTTTATATATAACCACAGTCAGTTTCTGGTCTTGGGCTGACAGATCAGGAAGTTTTGTTCACACAGTAAGAAGATTTATATAGACATACAGTTAGGTCCATATGTTGTTGGGTTATTACATATGAGTTTGCCTCCACACCACCGCCATCACCACCATCACCACCATCACCACCATCACCACCAGTCACTATTATGTGACTGAAGTGCACGTCCAGCTTTAACTCAAAGGGTTTAACAGAAGTATTGCATTAATTGTTTAGGAATTACAGCCATTTTTCTACACAGTCCCACATTCAAAAGTGAAGAGGAAAACTCAAAAAGGAATTTCACTGGCAAGCAGTTTAGTAGCAAGTTGAGGACAATCTCCTCATTATTCCGAGACAAATTAAACAGATATAAGATCTGGAGTTGATTTCAAGTGTTGAACTTGTATTTGGTAACTTTTTCACAGGAAGTCTCAATATGAGGTCCCAAGAGATGTCGATGCACGTGAGGGATGCCATTATTAGGCAAAACAAACAAATTAATCCTATCAGAGAGAGAACAGTACCTTTAGGTGTGGCCAAATCAACAATCTGGGTCACTGTTAAAAAGAAAGAATGCACTGGCCAGCTTAGCAACACCCAAAGGTCTAAAAGACCACAGAAAACAGCCAAATAATGACTGCAGAACTTTCCTTGGTTAAGAAAAACCACTTCACAACACCTAGCCAAGTCAAGAAGAAAGGCATGGCACTGTCAAAGTCTGCAATTGAGAGATGCTTTCATTAATGTAAAAACAGAGAGTTTACAACAAGGTGCAAACCATTAGTTAGAATCAAGATCAGGAAGGCCAGATTAGACTTTGCCAGAAAACATCTAATAGACCCGGCACAGTTTTGGGAAAAAAAATTCTTTGGGCAGATGAAACCAAGATGAAGCTGTACAAAAATTATGGGAAGATGATGGGAAGAGAAAAGTATGGTGACAGAAAGGAACTTCTTATGATCCATAACACACATTACAAGCATACCACATTATGTCAGACTTGGTGGAGGCAGTGCTATGGCATGGACATGTATGGTGGACGATACGATATGCTGATGCAAGTAGCAGGATCAAGGCTAAGGTGTACATGGCTATACTCTCTGCTCAGATTCAGCTCAGTGCTGTGAATTTGATCAGATTTTTGCTTCACAGTGCAAATGGATAATGACCCAAAGTATACTGCAAAAGCAACCCAAGAGTTTTACAAGACAAAGTGAGTCTTAACCTAACAGAGCATGCCTTTCAGGTGCTGGAAAGCAAACTGAAGGCAGAGAGTCCTACAAACAGCAGCTTGAGCCTGCTGCGGTAAAAGCTGGTAAGCTGTAAGAGAGGAAACACTGCATGTGATGATTTCAATGGGTACTAGACTTCAGGCAGTCACTGGCTGCAAAGGATTTTCATTCAAGTGTTAAAACAATTATTATACTTACATTTAAAATACGTTTTGGTTTGCTTTAGTTAGCTTTTGACTTTAAATGCTATTTTTTATATTAAAATTAATTTTCTCCAATAAAAGTGAAGTCTTCAATGTCTACTTTGGGCTCATAAATTAAATGACCAGAAATTTACAGGAATGACGTAAATTTGCTACTTGCTACCCAACTGAAACACCACTGGAGAATAAAAAACAGACTAAAACTTGACTAAAACTGAAAAAACACTCTAACTCGATCAAATTGGTTTCAAATTGAACAGTCTCTTTATGCATCAGTTACATTGTTTTAAAAGTGACTGCATCGTGTTATAACAGCTGGATGGTTTTCGAATGCATTTTCATTATGGCTGAAGAGAAAGAAGTCCTTCCTACTTCCTCTCTGACACTTTAAATGCCTGAATGGTTATTATTTATGAGACAGGCAACTGTGCGAATGTTAAACTCTAGTCAGCGAGGTTAGGTGAGCTTGGGTTATGCACTTGTGCAACCTGCTGATGCCGGCAATTCAAAAAAGCCAAATTACTCCGGTGTTACACTGTAAATCTCGGCAGCAAATTTGCGCCTTTTATTTTTCCGCCACTGAAGGTGATGATTTAAGCTGTCATGTTGCCGAGCAGTTTAACAATGGTTTTATAATAATATTTCAGAAAACTCAAAAAACATCCTGGACTGGACCTGTAAAGTGCCTCAGTGTTTGTGCCTTTTGTGTGTAGCTCAGCAAAGGTAATGATTTAATCTGACATATTTCGGAGCAGCAGAATAATAATATTTCAGCATGGTCTTTCTTAATAGTGGGGGAGAACAAAAGGCTGCAGGCCATTCATCCAGCTGATGGCTTACTTTGACACCGGCTGCTCCTGACTCGGTGGGGCTCCGCAGAAAGAATCGGAGGGTTTAGACGAGCTGCTGCTCAAATGCATTGACAGGGAAATACAAGCTGGTCCAGATGCTGGTTGAGCTCACAGGTTTGATTCTTTCTGTAAAGCAGTTTGTGATGAGGAAAGACGAGGATCCAGTCCCTGTCAGCTCTTCACCTCAGTCCACTCTGAGAAGACTTTGCCTGTTACACGTCTTGGAAGGTCATACTATGACCTAAATTAAAGAAAGAGCAGAAATGTGTTGATGTTTTTGTACAATTGGAAAGTTTGGCCTGAACGTGGCACCAGAAAAAAGGTCAGGAAATTTCCCAGATTATTAGGATTCATCCCTTTAGGAGCAGGAAAGCCCACAAAATATCAGTGAGAACAAACTGCAGTGACTACATATGATTTTATCTGCAGACTCTGTCAATACCAGCTTATTCAAACTGGAACAGTCTGACTGATTCAGACCCATCGATCCAGACTGGTCCCCACCAGCTGATCCAGACATGAACAAGTCAACCGGAACAGATTAGAACAAACCTCCTAAGACTGCAGCAGACTTAGGCTACGTTCACACTGCAGCCTGAAGCGACCCAAATCCGATTTTTTCGCCCTCATGCGACCTGTATCAGATCTTTTCATGCCAGTCTGAACAACACAGATCAGATTTTTTCAAATGCGACCCAGGCCACTTGGATATGTGGTCCTAAATCCGATATGTATCCAATCTTTTCAAATGCGACCTGAGTGTGTACGGCCAGGTCGCATTCATCCGACCTGCACGTCATTGATACTCGACCAACGTCACTATTCTGCATCCCGTTAAGCGGGTAAGGAAAACATGTGTGACTTCCCGAAACATGTGACGTTATCGCGTCCTCTACTGCGCATGCGGGACACTTTCCAGTTCGTCTGCTGTTCACACACAGATCACATCCAAGTCGTATATATTTGGAAATGTGGACGACCACGCAAAAAAAATCGGATTTCACAAAAAATCGGAATTGGGTCACTTCAGGCTGCAGTGTGCACGTAGCCTAAATGACCAAGATCAGTTGACTAAGGATGCACCCACTCTAAGTACAGTTGTCTAAATGTATTAATTAACATAGCAATTCTCCCTAAGGCTGCTAGGATTGTGAAAGTGCTGGAATTTTGTGTGCAGGTCAATCACACCTTTTCCTGATACATCCTATGGTTACTTTGCAGACTGTAAAGAGAATGAAGTCACAGGGATCCAGATCTGGTGATTAAGGAAATTTGCACTCAATAAAAACTTGGCATTGTCCTGGGATACAAGGATGCTCCACGAGCATGCTCCTGTGTGTGCTCCTAGCCTTTTTTTATTCAGATTGCTGTAGACTTTTGGACTCTGAAGACAGCTGTTTGGTGTGGAGGTTGTAGACACTGATGCAAGCTTTGTTCCCAGTAATTAGCCTGAAGGATGGATCATCCCAGGCCTTTGAAGGGAGTTCCTTCTATCTCCACAGGGGAGGCCTTCAGTGGTTCAGAACAAAGGATGTAACTTAGGTCCTGATGTTCATCATTACTGCTAGCACATGCTACGTGGTCATTTGCAACAGGAAAAGACTCAGAACTATTAGATATTCTACTGCTTCTAATAGTAACATTGTGGAGAATGGAGGCTAAAAACATTGTTTAAAAGAAAACAGCAGTACCTAACTGTAGCTCAAATGTTAATGGCAACATTAATATTCCATCAGCTTACCAAAAAAGTTTTTCCAGCTTCTCAAAACAAACGTTTAAAATCTTATAGTCCACTGATAAAATCCAGGAGAAGAAAAAGAGATGCGAGCATCAAGCTTCACTTTAAGAAACACAAATTTTAATACTCCTTGCATATTTAAATGGCACAAGGAGTCATCAGGGTCGCACCTCCAACACTGACAGACTTGTAAACATTTAGAAATGTCCTTCACAGCACAGAGAATGCCCACAGATGTTTAAACGCTGATCACCACAGTCATAAGAGGATAAGTGACAAAGAAGCTGAACTTAATGGAATTATAAGCTACATTTCAAGTGAATTTTTAGCAGTGAATATTTCTTAATAACAAAAACGTATTTATTTTGAAAGAATATGAAAGAATGGAGACTAGAAGTCAATAGAGAATAATGGGAAATTGTAGGCAGGATAAGAAAGCTTCATAATGTTGCAACTTTCAGGTTCAATATAAAAATTAAGAAATGGAACATTTGTTCAGCGTGATTTTCCAACTGAGGAGGAGGCAAATTATGTTTTTGTGATGAAAAGAGTATTTTGGGGTGTTTTGTGTGAATACAGTCTTTGGTGTTTTCTGTGAGAGAAGCTAATGATTTAAACTTGACATGTCGGCGCAGCTTAATAACAGCAGAATAATAATATTTCAGCTCGCTCTTTCATAATAGAGCCGGCAGCAAGAAAGAGAACGGGAGAGCAGGCCATTCATGCGGCATGATGGGTAGTTTGACATGGGCTGCTTTTCTGCACAGCACGATGTTTTCCACTTAGAGACGATTGGCAAGCGCGCACACGCATACACACATTTATATGGCAAAGTGTTCTTCACAGGAGAGGCTAACAAATGCTAACATATGCTAACACACGCACACTCTCTGCAGGCCTGTCATTGTGTGCTTCCAGCGGGTTGACGAGGAGCATTTAAAGCTTGCGCTCTTGACACACACCCCTCATCTGCAATGACAGCTAGCAAGCTATTATTAACACACGTACACATATATAGACGCTCTTGCACACACACACACACACACACAGGTATGCACATCAAACTGACAGCTTGGTTATTAACCCCCGGCCCTAAATGAACCCTCACATACATCACAGCAGAGCATATATACATGTCTCGTTCTGTGTGACAGTGACGGTGGTACCTTTGCAGCTACGGTGTAAAAACAAAGTGAAACATGGTCGACAAAATAAGCGGCGTTGGTACTGACGTCGTCGATAAACAAAATGGAAAAATATGAACACAAAGAAAAAATAAACATTCAGTTATGTAAATGTCACCCAAGGCTGGAGATAAACTCTGGCTCCAGACTCTTGCGATGCTATCAGGTGCCACTCATGAGGCCACAATTTCTGCACCGGAGGTCAGGTTTACTGTCAGGAGTAACACTGTTGCTAAGCAACAATAAAGATGGAGATGTCCATGTTCTCTATGTCAAAAGCTCTTAGAAGAGACATCGTAAGATAGAAATCGAGCTAAGAGTCCTGCCCAGAAGACCAGAGATGGCTGCTGTCCCATCCTTGTGCAAACCATGACATGCAAAGAAACCAAAACTTTTGAGCAGCTTTGACTGCAGAAAGTAAATAAAGTTGTGACTCTGACCCCATTCGTTTAGATTTAGGGCTTTGAAATACCTTCCAGTGGCATCGCTGAGGTGGCTGTCATTTGTCATTTTGCTATTAATGAATTGTGTGTTTATAAATGAAAACATTATGTTTAAAGAACGGTTTACTAAAGGATGTTATGTATTTTTGCAGCTCTGTCGCTAAAAATAGCTTCACCAATTTTCCAAAGACTGTATTTTTCTGGAAATGTAAAACCAGGGAGAATGCTCCATTATGAACCCCATTTTACACTTTCCTGTTTTGGGAAGATGAAAAAAACAGAACTATTCATGTCTTAAACTGAACACATTTGAAGTATTAAATAGAGAAACATAAACTTAGGGCATAAAATATGTGTCTTTTAAAAAAGAAAAAACAGGGACTAGACAGGTTTAGCTGGCTATTTTTTGCTGCTGTTTTTTTTTTTTTTTTTTTTTTGGGGGGGGGGGGTGTTCTGTCCTTTCTTTAAAAAACAGTGAAGGAAGATAAAGGTGCTGTTATCAGAGTCGGTCTATAATGTGGCCAAAATGTAACCAATGTCACTAATATGTATCTAGCTCATTGACATTTCCAGACTAACAACATAATGGTTTATAGTAAGTTGAATATCAAGGAAGCGAGCTGTAATGGTGACTGCTGGAGCAGACTATCTATGCCTGTATCAGGTCATTTTTAGTTTGTATTCTGCCAGTTCTTTTACCTTAATATCAATCATGCTATGAAATCAGTTGGAACCCATGTATTTTTTTGTTGCATATATTAAAGACCACTGCTGAATAACAGCATTCGGGGTTTGGTTGTCTCGCTCTTCACTTAAGAAACCATTTGAATCAAAGCTTCTTTTTTTTTTTTTTTTTTTGCACAGAGAGAACCTTGGATGTTTTTTCTTTTACTCTGTGGTGTTTTAAGGCGCAGAAACAGCGTGACAAGTGTTTTAAAAACCCTTTCTGCTTTGACAGCCTGCCAGGCACACACACTGAACCCAAATATAAACGGAATTTCTTATTTCCTGCTTCTCTCTAAGAAGTGTGCACACTGTATGCTGAAAACTTAATTAACATTCTTTCTTTTCTTTGCAGTCAGATGCAATTTTTTCATTTTCCATCACTTTATTGTTAGGTGTGGTGGTTGAACACGTAGGATGGGCCACTAAATACAGCAGGGAACTGATTAGAGCTGAGTGGCCACCAGATTACTAGCTAATTGAGCGCTAATGTCTGAGAGGAAGACCGCTCCATGTTTGATTAATGAGACAGTTGGTATAATGTTGTTATTCCTACAGTGGGGGTCATACACACACACACAGGCACACTGTACAATCACAACGACAGTGGAAATACACAAAGAAAGCAGACACAAACATGCAAAAACACGAAGTGCTAATCAGTGAATATACACCGAGGTGTGGTGTAAAGTGTAATTTCAAGTACTCATGTTACTACACAAATGAATAATAAAAAAAATATATGCACTACATAGTAGCTCTGTCTGAAATCTCCACTGCTAACATGGACAGTCAATAGTTCACTCAGTAGTGAGGAGTAAATTGCAATTTACTTACAAATGGGGGTTAACATGGGATTTGGCAGGTGGGGGAACTCTAAGATTAGGTGTAGACGTGAGGTTCAGCTGACCGGTGCTCTTTGTGGGTTGATCCAGCTGAATTCAACAAGGTATACAATAAGGAGGTGTTTTACAAGTGGTATGGCTGATTTTCCAACCCTTAGATTCAAGATTCAAGATTCAAGATTCAAGAAGTTTATTGTCATGTACACCGCAAAACACTGTGGTTATGCTGAGCAATGAAATTCTTACTTGCGACTGCTTTACAAACAATTGAAATAAGCAACTAAGTTAAAATAAAATTTAAGAACTAGTATATTAGGAAAGTAAAAGTAGAAAGTAAAAATAAATAAATAATAAAGCAAGTGCAATATATACAGATATATACAGATGAAAAAAATAAGATGATAAAGCTAGTATGAAAGGCTGAATTCAGTGTGTGGATCTAATCAGCATCATCACCTTAAATGTAAGTTGATGTCCACTACCCTTGATGTAACCTAGCACTGACACCATGACTGCTGTGTTCCAGTCCAACACAGAGAACATTACTGTAAACCTCACTATAATACTGCAAACTAACCAGTTTAACCTGCAGCAAGCTGCTTAGCAGGCCTACAGTATTTTCATGCAAAGTTTGAATAATACAAAATTAGTATATATTTATGTTCCACAAAACCATAATCCAGTAGTACATCATGTACAGATCCAATATTTGATTTCAAAAGGATTTAAATTTTCAGTTTGGCAAGTTTCACTACTTGAGCAGTCCTTACCTTTGAGAATAATCTCTCATCTCCCTCTCCTGTCCTCTGTCTTACATCTTTTTCTATCTCCCAATGTCACACATCAACTTATTTCACTCGCTCTCTCTTTTCCGGGAAAATACAGCAACTGTACACTTAGCTAGCAGACACATTTTTGGCACAAACTGTGCAGAAACAGTTTGTGTGTTTGGTAGGGGTGGGGGATATATGGCCTCAAAATTATAACACGATATTTCAAGGACATTTGTAATAACAATATTTCTGACAATACAGAAAAAAAATGCTGAACAACATTTTGTTGATGCTTGCAGGCATCAGCGTTTATTAGTGTAAGTAAATGAAGGGCATTTTCCATTCTTCTTTTCCAATGAGCTACTGTCAGTGATGATACACTTCCTAATTTGAAGTGTGAATCTATTGGAATAAGGTGCCAGCAGCAGCATTATGGTGCCAAAGTAATGACGCAGCATTATATCCAGTGACACAGCATAAGTCAACAAAAGTAGCCCCTGCGCATTTTAAGTATAAAGTAACTGCCTAACACTTAAGTTTAATAACTAAAGTAACTTTGTAATTCTTCAGGAGCTGCACAATATTGTCACATAATAAAACCAAAAAATATTTTCTGCCTGGAATGTTGTATCTTGGGTTGATGGTTTTAACCAGCTGCTTTTCCACTGTAACTGCATCAGTAATTTCATTCCACCGTTCACTCTTTCTGTCATATGCAGTGCAGCTAGCAAGTGCAACTGGCAAGTGCTTGGTGGAGTCATTTGTTTATATTTGGGTCGCACATCACCGCCTGCTAGCTTCTCCTAGCAACAGTTTTCTTGCATATTTTGCAAAGTATTGTGTTTTGTCGGAGGTTGCTGAAGTAGCTCGGAGGCTGATACTCAGCTCTCTGGCATGCCTGGGACTGCCTCGTTGTTGCACACACTAGGAAACATAAACACATGGCATGTGTGACACATGACAAGGAGTCCTATCAGGCTTTGTTAGCCTGTGGGACTCCAGGGGCAGCTGACGGGTACTGGCAGGCCAAGCAGAACACAGCTCAGGTGGCGGCTGAAGCAAAAACTTGGGTGTGAGAATTCGGTGAGGCCATGGAAAAAGACTTTTAGACAACCTTGACAGCAAATTTTGATTTAGTTTTAGTCATAGTCTTTTGATGAAAATGTAATAATAAGTCATAATTTAGTCATCTGAATAGTTTTAGTTTTAGTCTAGTTTTATTTGATTAATTATCGTAGGAATATAGTCGACTAATCTACAGTCGATTTAGTGACTAAAATATAAAAGGTGTAAAATGTAAATGTTTTTTTCTTCAGTTCCCATTAATCAGTCATTATACACACACAAAATTAAACATTTATTAAAAGTTATACAATATTATTAATAATATTAACATTAGCGTTTCACCTGCTTCCCACACACCTGATCATTAACACCACCTTATTGAGATAAGGTGTTTAACAGCAGGAAATGCTCTGAAAGGTACAGGGCAGTGTTCAGGACTAAGATTAGGAAAGGCTAATCCACCGCGGTGTGGAGATTTTCTCTAAACACAAACGCTAAACTAGGAAAAGCACTTTACCCTGCATGACATTTGCACCCAGATCTTTGCACGGAGATCTGGGTGACTGGTTTGCAGATGTCATTTAAGATTTGTCGTGTTTTTACCCGAGATAGTCGCCCCACATGGTTTACACATCGTTTTGTTTGTCACGTCGTCAAAGGACAAATGTGTCCATACATCGGCTCTTCTCTTTCTCCCTGCTGACATTGTTTACATAACTTAGTTCTATCGGAAGAAAAGACAAATCACAGGCTAGTTTGGTCTTCCCAGGTTTAGAGTGTATTTGTGCAACTGTGTGTTTGATTGGATGTTTTCCTAACTTGTCCCGCCCTATCCCAAAATTAAATCAGTTCTGATTGGATGTCATCCCTGCCAAGCATTTTCATCTTGTTTTCATTCGTTGACGAAAGTGTCAATTAAATTTGACATCATTTTTATCCTTTTAGGTAGTTTTAATTTAGTTATCGTCTCATTTTCGTCATGATAAAAAGGGTCGTTGACGAAAACTATGACAAAAATATTTCATCAACGAAATTAATACTGATAGTCAAGCAGTGGAAGGAATATTTCAAGGACCTCCTTAATCCCACTGACACGCCATCTGTAGTGGAAGCAGAGTCTGGGGACGAGGGGGATGACTCGCCCATCATTGGGGGTGAGGTCACTGAGCTGGTTAAACTCCTTGGTGGCAGGGCCCCTGGGGTGAATGAGATTCGCCCGGAGTTTCTGAAGGCTTTGGATGGAGTAGGGCTGTCTTGGTTGACATGCCTCTGCAACATAGCGTGGAGATCTGGGGGTGGTGCGACTAGCTTGGCAGATCGGGGTGGTGGGCCACATGTTTAAGAAGGGAGACTGGAGGGGGTGCTCCAACTATTGAGGGATCACACTCCTCAACCTCCCCGGTAAGGTCTATGCCAGGGTGCTGGAAAGGAGGGTCCATCCGTTAGTCGAACCTCGGATTCAAGATGAACAATGTGGTTTTCTTCCTGGTCATGGAACGCTGGACCAGCTCTTTATCCTCTCGAGGCTATTTGAGTGTGCATGGGAGTTTGCCCATCCAGTCTAGATGTGCTTTGTGTCCCCCGGGGTATCCTGTGGGAGGTCCTGCAGGAGTATGGGGTGTCTGGCCTGTTGTTGTGGGCCATTCAGTCCCTGTACAACCACAGTGAGAGCTTGGTCCATATTGCTGGCAATAAGTTGGATTCGTTTCTTGTGGGTGTTGGACTTTACCGGGGCTGCCCTTTGTCACCGATTCTGTTCATAATTTTTATGGACAGAATTTCTAGGTTTAGCCAGGTGGCAGAAGGCTTCTTCCTTGGTGGCCTCAGAATCTCGTCTCTGCTCTTGGCAGATGATGCAGTCCTGTTGGCTTCATCAGGTGGTGGCATCCAGCTCGCAGTGGAATGGTTTGCAGCTGAGTGTGAAGCGGCTGGCATGAGAATCAGCACCACTAAGTCTGAGGTCATGGTCCTCAGCTGGAAAAGGGTGGAGTGCACACTCTGGCTCAGGGATAAGTTGCTGCCCCAGGTAGATGAGTTTAAGTATCTTGGGGTCTTGTTCTCAAGTGACGGGAGAAGGGAACAGGAGATCGACAGACAGATCAGGGCTGTGTCTGCAGTGATGCAGATGCTGCACCAGTCTGTTGTGGTAAAGGGGGAGCTGAGCATAAAAACGAAGCTGTCGATTTACTTCCCTACCCTCAATAAAATCAATACATACATACGAATACAAGCGGCAGAAATGAGCTTCCTTCGAAGGGTGGCTGGCCTAGAGATAGGGTGAGGAGTGCAGCCATTTGGGAGGGGCTCAGAGTAGAGCCACTGCTCCTCCACATCGAAAGGAGCCAGTTGAGGTGGATCGGGCATCTCACTAGGATGCCTCCTGGGCACCTCGTGGGTGAGGTGTTCTGAGTATGTCCTACTGGGAGGAGGCCCCGGGGCAGACTCAGGTCACGCTGGAGACATTATATCTCTCAGCTGGCCTGGGAATGCCTTGGGGTCCCTTCGGATGAGTTGGTGGAGGTGGCTGGGGAGAGGGAGGTCTGGGCTTCTCTGCTTAGGCTGCTGCCCCCGCGACCCGGCCCTGGTAAATGGAAGAAAATGGATGGCTGAATGGATTAAAAAAACCTCACTGTTTATGCTCGCTCCTCTTCTGTAGTGCTAGCTAGACGCTGGCACACCAACCACAGTTTTATATTTGCACAATGAACACATCACAGGGATAAGAAGGAAAAAGAATGTGTTGAGGGTGTAAGTGGGCCCTTGGATGTCTTTACTGAGCAAGTATCTCCATACGGTCTCAAAATATTAACTAATTTGATAATAATATGCATTAGCCTGCCTATCAGATTTTATTTCTTATTAATTGAAGGTGCTGTAATGCTGTTCCAGATGCTTACTAATTATTGTAATTTTGCATCATCAAAATAGCAATCCTGAGACAAACAATTCAGCTCTAAAGCTAACTTAAAAAACATGGGTTTGTTCTTTTCCGTGTTGGAGAAAATACTGCATGCTGAAGGCGACTCCTATACCAAGTTAGGAAAGTTGTGTTCACAAGACAACAGCTCATTGCCACCTGTGTGGCAGATATTACCTATATTCTGATAACTGCACTCAGTGTAGACTTCAGAGCTAGCAGAGCTACTTAACCACTTAACAGCAGATTAGTGAAATCATCTGGTAACTGAGGAGGCAAAGTGATATTTGGATTTACACACAAAGAGCTTCAGTGTGCTCTGAGGCCTCAGATAATCCTGCTGCTGCTGCTGCTGATCCAGTGTCAGCTGCAGGAAATAAACACTGTGGGTCTTCTTGTGGAGGAAGATGGGGCACTCAGTATTATCAGTGATCGATTTCACAAAGCACAGAAATGGGGGGAGGCGCTCAAAAACACAATGTTCTTCATGTTGTAATATATAGTTTGCTTTACAAGCAAGAGTTTCACAATAAAAGCCTGCAGAGGGAGTTAAGGTGAGGTTGTTGAAACACACAGTTAATAAATCAGCCTCATACTCTACTCCCTTTAATGTGTTACTTGAGCCAAATGAAACAAAAATAGATTTTTCCCATGGATTCCTGCTGGTGTTGAGTCATACAGAAAGTTTCAGTTATATTTGTGAAGCCTTTGAGATTCCTTTAACTGAGGTTTCTGAATTATTACAGGGATCACAGAAAAAAGAAAAAGCATGTTTTTGTTTTCATTTGAACCTTTTAAAGGAACAGTTCATCATGTGGGGAAATACTTGCCACACTGACTACGATAAAAGAAGATCGATGCCAGTCTTATGTCTGCGTGTTAGAGGATAGTTTTCTTTGGACTTGGTGTTCATGGTTATTTTTGCAGCTCTATGGGAATTGCTAACTTTACACTGTGCACTTATTAGTTGCACATAACACAAATCATGACAAAAAGTAAATTGGGTATTATTAGAGATATAAAGTAAGCTAAACCAACATATGCTCACTCACTAATGAGTGACAAGTCCCTTGATTTTGCAGCTGTATTTGCCTCATGCTTGTGACATCTGGTTTCTGAAAGCTAAGATGACCATGAGAATGATCGGACTGGGGATTCACAGTGGATCCTCACACATATATAGGTAACTACACGGTGACATCTGCAGTTACAACCATAGACAGTATAAAACATGAATGTAGCTTCTGGGTCAGAAAACCTAAGTCAATGTGGAAATGCCTGAAAACCTGTATCCTATCTGTAGGCCACCAGATGGCCAAAGCTGTCCTAAAAAGACTTGAGATCCTATAGAAGTCTATGGGAAAACAGCATCCTGACTCGACCTCTGTAAACCCCTTCCTGCTGAGCTTATAGTCTACTGAATAAAAAAAAAGTCTCTATTGTGTTCGCCTTTTGCAGACTTCTGGCAACAATTACTGTAATATGGTCGGGTGTGAAGCGCAATTGAATTTTTACGATAGGACAAACGGTCATGTAATTACAGTAATGCAAAGTGGGTTTGATAAGACATCTGAGCAATGATATGTTAGGGTTAGGGGGAGGAATGGGGTTGGGATGACCAGCAATTAAGACTTAGAAGGTTAAGACTGATGGGACAGGCCCCAGCATCCAGAGATGGATGGATGGATGTTCCCTTGTTCTGTACATAGTTTTATACATTATACTTGGTGAAACCCATAGAAAACAAACTATGATGTCCTCACTAAAGGTTGTTGCAGGCAAATTATTTTCAGCTATACAGCTAATTTAAACATATTCTTCAGCATTGAATCCTCCAAGGAACAGACAGTTTGTTGCATTTGGCAAGATTTAATTGTGAAAGATATGTACATTTTTATAAATGTGAGAAAGCAAAAGTACAAGAAAAATACATACTATTGTAAGAGTCAAATACTTGCAATACATCATCAGCTTGGAGAAACAGCTTTAACAGTACTTTTACTGCCAAGAACTTACATCTAAGCTGTCAACAAATAACAACGACTATCAAAGATAATATGACATCCCAGCATGCTTCAGACCTAGCAAGTATCCTCAGACAAAAACTGATTTGTCCCAAGGACAAAACGCTAAGACATGAGCTAAACAGATAGTGTAAGCTGTGCAGTGCAGTGAGGAGTGCTTGGGCCTCTACATTGGAGAAACCAAACAGCCACACCAGAAACGAATGGCACAATATAGAAGAGGCACCTCAACAGGACAAGACTCAGCTGTACACCTGCACTTAAAGAACAAATGAGACTCTTCAAGGATGGCAATGTTCACATTTTGGACCGACAAGCCAGATTGTTTGAAAGAGTAAAGGTATGTCCACTGTGAAAACCATCACTGAACAGAGATGGCTTACGACACGAGTTATCGGCCACCTACAACGCAGTCTTGAAATCCCTTCTCAGGCACTTCAACCTCCACTAACACCTTTTCTCAGGTGACCTCAATAGGTCACATGATGTGGTGCGGCAAGGTCTCACATTGGTTTCACCCTTAACCCCTTGTGATAGTAATGATGCATGCCTTCTTTTACACCTTGGCTCATGTGACGACTCGCATGATCAATAGTGGGTCAGCAACCCTCAGGACCACCTCTAAAGGAGATAACCTCCACTATGGGTTAAATACCTGGAGTCTTCATCATTTGCTTGTAGAACTGAAGAAGCCTCTTGGTCAGGAGGTGAAACATCTTCACAACCCTAAAGAAGTCCAGTTGCCTTCTTTGTTCAAGCTCTCAAGACTACCAAGACCTGGACGAAGAGATCCAGTAAAAATAGTTAAACTAACATCTTAACTAAAAAATAACAAGTGACTTGTGACTTTGTGGTGTTTGGAGTAAAACTTCAAAGGATTGTGTACTGAGATGTCTTCTGTATGAGGAGAGTTCCCTGACAGACACCTTCCTGTATTCCCTCTGCTCACTACAAGCTCACTTCCTCTCCAATACTGCAGTTCACAATGACCACTAGATGGTGCCAAAGGGAATACAAAAGAAACAAATGCTCTGATTCCAAAATACAAACACTAATCAAAGTTACATTTCTAGATTCCAGATGGATCATACTATCATGAGTCACCCAGTGGAGTATTTATTAAATTTCATGCTTTAAAATGTTATGACTGACTTGATTTTAACACTGCAATAATAATATACAAAGCAGACTTCCATACTGTATTCAGAGGCTGTTTGAAATATGTGAAATTCAGTTATTGAAGTGTTGTGATTTATAATATGCTGTGTAATAAAGGGTAGTTGCAATAAGCTAATGCTTCAGATTACACCTTTTTTTGTCATTACCTTGTGTTCCTTCAATAATGACAATAAAAATGATCATCATCAGTCTTTTTCAGTCTAGATACATTTTATTGGTGTTTTTATATTCTGGTGTTTACACTTAGTTTATGTCAAATCTCTTGACCCACAAAACAAGGCAATAAACAAAGTTGAAGATTATGCTGCCTGAACACCTTTAACTATTTTTTTAAATAGATAAAGTATTGTTTTTGAGCATGATTATCATGTAATGAAAATCTGATATAACAGCTATAACATAGGCTGATATTAGACTTGTCAACTCAATTGATGTGAGGAGGCCTGGACCCAGACAAGCCCTGGTGTAAACTAATTTCCCATCATATTAATAAAAATCTATTTGCTGTTGCGCAGAAACCTTCTTATTGATAAACACACTCATTGTGAGTTGAGTCTGACGGTCTGTGTCTGGTTGCATCACATTTTCATCTGTTCTAACGAATAGACATTTCAAAGTAACCCTTCCTGCACCAATTCATCACCATCTGTTTATCCAGTCAGAGGCGCTCTTAAAGGGACAGTCAATCTAAAACTTGTTCTGCTCCTCCCACTGTGTTTGCACTCCAAAGGATCCAAACACCGACCTGGAGCTCCATCAAAATAGAAAAACAGGAAGTTCGGGATGACAGACGCCAGTGAAAATATTTCCGCCTCCTCTTAGTCATTTTTCCCTCTCTTCCTCCTTGTCTATCAGTAAAGGTGTTGATGGGAGCAGACAGATAAAAAGATGGAGACGGAGAGACTCAAACACATGAACACAATCTGTCACTTTCCTAAATATACCTCCAACACTCCCTCACTTCCTACATTCTCAACTCTGTATCCTTCTTATTCTCATTTCTTCATGATGCTTTCTCGCTGTGTTCATCTTTCTTTCCCTCTTTACTCTCGTTTCATCCCACCGTTCTTCCCCCTGAATCTTGTCATCTGTTCCTCACCTCACCACCGCGCTCACTTCCTCGTTTATCCAACAGTTACCGATGACCGTCTGACAGCAGTTCATGAAACAAGTCATCAAAAATTAATACATTTTTTTGTGTTCATGTACATGAATTATGTTTTTTTGTTGTTGTTCAGTGAACATGAATTTGTAACTATATATTTTGTGTTATGTTTTGTTTTGCTTTGTTTTTTGAGAAAGCAAGGAGTCGTCACTATGGAAACCAATAAAAAGTTTTGAAAGATGTGGCAACTGTATAACATTATACATTAGAGTAATGATGTATTTAAAAATGATAGAAATGATGCATCAGAAACTGACACGTATGATTCAGACCTGATTCTCATACTGTAAATCAACATGACTTACTCCTGCTCCAACCTCCAGGTGCTGATTTTCTTTTTAATCACTTTTCTTTATAATCAGTATGTATGAGAGTGGGCTGATGAAAATTCGTGTTTGGGGACATGAAATGAGGTCGCAAAAGGGAGGAACACACAAAAAAAATTCAAATTTGTGTTGAGTGTCTCAAGTCAGTGGATTAAGTGACTATATCACAAATTGCTGTGAGACCAGGGCGTCATGTGATACAAAGTAACTTTTTTAAATATTTTATTGTTATTGATTTCTTATTATTTGCAAATATTTGCTGCTGTGGAGCTGTAAATTAAAATGATATTCCCCAGAAAGGCTGATGTCATTTGGATTACTGAGGAGATGAAGAAAATGTCTGACAGTGGAAGACTTGTTAATCATCAGATTTATTTAAGTAACTTCCACCGCAGCTAAACATTACAGGTAATCATGCAGTTCAACCAACAGGTAACAATGACATAAGTTAAATGAATATTCGAATTTTTATCAGAATCACATTTCTTTTACTCCATGCAGTTTTCCTAGTTTTCTATGCTTGTGCTGGCTCTGGCCCCAATAACATCAAATTCAAACAGCATCCCATTTCTGTCATGAAATGAGTCACCTTTTTTCCACGAGTCATTGTGATGTCATTGGGCATATGGTGATGTTAGGCCTGAAAGTGAGGTATGTGTGGGACAAGGACTGGCTTGACTAGTTTGGAGTGACTGGCATGCAGGCCAGTTGGATCATTCACCAGTCAGCTTGAGTTCTAGTGTCCTTTAGCTGGTTTCATTCAGCTTTGCATTTGCAAGATCTACAGTATTACATGTTCTTTGGTTATTTAGACTAAAACACCCCCAAGAGATGTTGATATCCAATTTCTTTCTTTTTTCAGATAAGTAAATGTTTATTTTCATATGCAATTTTAGTGTTAGCTAGAGGTAGAAGGCCTGCCTTTATATTGCTCTGACTCCAATCAGAAAGATACTGTCATGCATAAATTAATAAATTCATTCTCTAGGTTTCAGTTTGGCTCCAGGACAAATCAGTGGGTGAAATCATCACTTATGTCCATTTCATATTCAGTCTATAGCACAGAAATGATGTAGTGTAACCTAGTGCCTTTAAAAAATATCATAACTCATCAGGAACTCATCAGATCCAGTAAAAACTCTAGATCGTTCGTGATGTTTTGATGATCCCTCTGTTTCAGTTTGATATTCCAAATATTACAGACTGCATAATTTATCAGTTTTTTTCATAAAACTTGAGTAAGATACCAGCTTAGAGCTAAAAATAACAACCAACTCTCTTTAAACCATCACCAACTTCGCACTTATCTGTACTAATCTGATACCCTCAGACAAACCTCTGAAATAATGTTCATATTTCAACAATTATATATATTCACAGTTTGTTTAGCATTTCTAAGTCTTCAGTGGTTGAAAAGAAGGCAGCTGGACTTTTTGGTTTGTGAAGACCTTTCACCTCTCACTTTGATATTTTGTACTGTCCTTTATGTTTTTCTTGTTTTTATTTGAAGGTGCATCAAGGTAAAACACACGCACACAAACACACACACACACATTTTCATTTACTTTGCTGTGTTTTTAAGGATTTACATATGAAGGAGAAAGAGGGCCATTAAAAATACAAACTGAACTAAATGTTTGCAATAAATATCGGCCCATGTGGAGCTCAAAACAAACAAACAAGCATCAGAAAACACATTTCAGACAGTAGGGCTAACATAATGTGTTCCAGCATTTTGTCAGCTTCAGGTCAACTAGTTTGATTTTGCTCTTTTTGACTCCTCCTCATTTCTCCCTTTCTGCCCCTTTCCTCACCCCCCCTCATCTCCACCTGAGCCTGACTGTCAGTCAAACATGGAGGGGGGTGGAGGAGACAGATGGAGGTGAAGGAGGAGGCCTTGGTGCTGCTGGCAGTCAGTCTGTGTGATTCTATATGTGTCTATACATACTGCACTGAATATATGTTCAGACTAAACATGGAGGGTGACTGCAGATGGAGGCGACAAGGTCACGTCAGCCAGTCTGCCTCTGCTCCGTGCAGCTCTGAGCACTATAGAAAAAAAATATGTACTTAGTCTTTATGGACACTTACAGAAGCAGAAAGTTGAAGGATTTCTGTTTTCCTCTTCAGTATCAACATCACAAAGCCTAAAACATAAACGTAAATAAACAAGAATGACATCGATTCAGAACACGCACAATCAATTCATCACCAATTCATTAAGGATGAGTTCATTCTGCCATTTTCTACAAAATGTTTAAGTTTTAGCTTATTTTGACTTTTCCTCTCAGAGTTATATCGTTTTAGTTCCTGCATTTTACGTTTTACCTTAGATCAGCAATTTCTAACTCAATTAAATTTTATTTATACAGCACCAAATCACAGCAACAGTCGCCTCAAGGCGCTTTGTATTGTACGGTAAAGACCCTACAATAATACAGAGAAAACCCCAACAATCAGGCAACCCCCTTTGAGCAAGAACTTGGTCACAGTGAGAAGGAAAAACTCCTTTTTAACATGAAGAAGCCTCAGAACCAGGCTCAGGGAGGGACAGCCATCTGCCGTGACTGGTTGGGGTGAGGAGAGGGAGACGGGACTCACTGTTCATATTTTAAATGTCAGGCAAACCGTCAAGAGACTCAAGAGGTGAAAGTGGTGCTGAACTTACATGGTAGGGTGAGGCGTTGCTGACTTCAACTGAGGATCTAGTCAGGTGGTGGAAGGAATACTTCAAGGACTTTCTTAATCCCACTGACACACCTTCTGTATGATGGGGAAGACTGGGGACGAGGGGGGACAGTGAGGTCAATGAGGCAGTTAAGCAACTCCTTGGTAGCAGGGCAGCTTGGACAGATGAGAATTGTCCTGTGTTCCTGGAGGCTCTGGATGTTGTAGAGGTATTTTTGTTGACACGACTCTGCAACATTATGTGGGAATCTGTGACAGTGCCTCTGTATTGGTAGACTGAGGTGGTGGTCACCATCTTCAATATGGGGGACTGGAGGGTGTGCTACAACTATCGGGGGAGGACACTCCTCAGCCTCCCCGGGAAGGTCTATAATAGGGTGGTGGAAAGGAGCATCCATCCATTAGTCAAACCCTGGATCCAAGAGGAACAATGCGGTTTTCGTCCTGGTCATGGAACGCTGGACCAGCTCTTTATCCTCTCAAGGATATTCAAGTGTGCGTGGGAGTTTGTCCATCCAGTCTACATGTGTTTTGTGGACCTGGATAAGGCATTTGACCGCGTCCTTTGGGGTATCCTGTTGGGGGTGCTTGGGGGTATGGGGTGTCTGGCCCATTGTTACGAGCAATCCAGTCCCTGTAAGTCGGACACGTTTCTGGTGGGTGTTAGACTCCGCCAGGGCTGCCCTTTGTCGCCAATTCTGTTCATAACCTTTATGGACAGAATTTCTAGGCATAGCCAATTGGTGGAAGGCTTCTGCCTTGGAATCTGGAAACAACATGAAAATGAAAAATAAGCCCATATTTGACAAAATTATTTTCTGAGTTATAGCACCATCTGGAAACTCCAGAATTGTGTTCTATTTGGACAGGACAATCTACTGATATGTTTGTTTTTGTGGTACAACTTACCACAAAATGAAAAGTTGAATGAAAGCAGCATTTTCTTCATTTTTCTGACAAGAATTTCACATTAAAATATACCTTACATGCTTTATTTTACAATATTGTAAAATTCAACTATATGCAATTCATAAATTATGACTGGCTTTTTGCAATGTGAAGGGGGGGGGGGGGGGGGGGGGGGGGTTTAGTGTGTGTTGAAATCTGGGACTTTACTGGATGGCTTTATTTTTTAATCATATTCTAAATAGCCAATACTCAGATTTTTTGATGTGTGTGTCCAAAAATTATAGATCCTGAATAATTTTGATGGTAAGAAAGGCCAGTGAAAATTTCAGGCTTTTATCTTTAATAGTTTTTGTGATATTTATGGTCAAGCATTTCAATCTGCAAAGAAGTGAAAATGGGTTGACAGACGACTTTTGAAAAAAAAATTTTTATGTAATAGCTTTGACTTTTTTCTATAAAATTTTGACTTTATATTTTTGAAAAATATGTTCAGACTAAACATGGAGGATGTAGGTGGAGGTGATAAAGTCATGTGTGTCCTGTTTAGTGCAGAGGTCTGGAAACAGTAAAAGAGCCACTTGTGGTTCTGTTGCTCATCTCCAGTCATTTCATCATCATTGTTCTGTTTCAAATTTAAAACTGAAGGTGAGTTTTCTTTGTCACAGTCGTGCAGTGAAGTGACTCGGACACTGTCAGCTCACAGGTTCAGGTGGACGGTTTTTCCTTTACCTGGGCAAACAGAACAGCACCTTCAGGAAAAAAGCAGAGGTGGCAGCATCTGTATATTTGTGAATGTTAAGTGGTGCTGACAGCTCACGGTATGAGCAATGGAATGTCAGCCTGACATTGAACCACTCTGATATCTTCAAGACCTTTTTACTTGCCAAGAGAGCTGAGGGAATATAGTCCTCTATGACAGCATTCACGTTTAGCTGCAATGCACACCAGGAGCCAGGTTTTCACACTTGAAGAATTTAACCACTGTATGCTGGAACTGTAAGAGCTTCACCACTCTCTCTGATACACCTCCAGGCAAACGTGTTTCATTATACAGAGAAAAGGGGGGATGGTGGTATGCTGATTGCAGGTACCTTGGGTGATTCTGATTCACTTATATAGAAGCAGAGGTTAAAAACAAAATTGGCTAATGTGACACAAGCCTAACGCAAATGTTGCAAGTACTCCTATTGTCTATTTAAAGTAATGACATTTCTAGCACATATTAGTTACTGTGGCCCATTAATTTTAAACCAATAGCTCTTAAATCATTTGTGATCAAATGTCTTCAGAAATGTATGATTTTAAATGCTGGCATTGACAGCAAATTAGACCCATTACAGTTTACCTATAGAAAGACACAAGATATGGAGAATTTCATAAGTGCCATCACAGATAATGCTTTTACTCATATGTCATGCTGACTGATAGTAACATAAATAAATTCCCCAATGTAACGGTTTGTTTCTTTTGAGATTTAACAAGGAAATTAACAAGACTTCCTTCAGCTCAGTAATTCCAAATCTGACCCCTTTATCCGTGTTTGTTCCTCCATCCTATGTGTCACTGTGGAAAAGCCTTACATGTGGGGAGAGTTTCAGGACGTCATCAGTAGCAGCATAATCACACTGAAGAAAGGCTTTATTTCTATGAGCAGTGTATGGAAACTTTAAGGAAGCCAGGAGGTGTGAAAATCAACAGTGAACCATTTAGAACATATTTTGAACTGTACAAAACAACCACTGTTTGAAAATAAAATATTTTCTGAATATTGTTGAATTGCTGACTCAGTAATACTCATATGCAATCAACTTTGATGTCAAACCTACAAAAGCAAACACACACACCTGTGTGCACTCGCAACCCTTGACACAACATTGAAATATATTATTATGGTGTAGTGACATGTCATAATGGAGCAGCGTAGGATCTTACTACTTTTCTCCTTGAAGAATACAAATGCACCATTCCAAGGATAGCTCCAATGTGACTACAAACCTTTTAGGAGATTTGTAGTCCCTCCTTGAATTGTAGCATTCTTATAATAATTTCATTTCAGGTGCTATACTCTACATATTCATTTAATTTGGACAAATTGTTGAGTTTTAAAGTGTCTTTTTCAGTCCGGTTATTTCAAAGTTTCTGCTCACTGAATAGAGTCCTCGCAGCATTACTTCATAGTATGTGCACACTGTCATCAATCAAATGCATGTTAAGGAGGTTTTTATTACATGATTTAAATCATAAAATATGAATCAGTGAGAGAGGTCATCGTGACAGCAAGTGTATCTGAAGTTCAGCTATGTGTAAGTATTACACAACATTGCACATCCATTTTCTTCATGACACACACATTTGTACTTGTACCTGCATGTGGAGCCGTGTGTGCCCCTTAGCCTAATCTAAGCTTGATTCTGACCCTGAACCCTGAACTCAGAACCTGAACCCTAAAACAAAGTAAAAAAACATTGTTGCTCACATCTACAGGAGCACAAGTATACACACACACACACACACACACACACACACACACACACACACACACACACACACACACACACACACACACACACACACACACACACACAGCTGTAGTCTTATCTCTTTCTAGCTTTAACCCCAGCCTTCCTGTCCTCCCTATTTTCATCATCACCTCTTCAGCCAACTCTCTTCTGGTGAGCTGTTCTTTAAACTGCAACAGGCTCGTACAGAGACAGGGGAGTTTTGTTTAATGAAATAAATATATTTTATGAGAAAAGGATAGGAGGAATTTTGCTGCATTTGCTTCATATAAAATGGAACCACACCTTACTTTGATTTTAATAATTATTTTTATCTGATGGTAATGCACCCACCTTTAGATGAAGGATGCTCCAAAATGTCAGTTAAATCTGCTTCACTTCAATTAAAATTTGAATGGACTTTGTTGAATTTTTGCAGTCTTCTTCTGTTCTTGTGTTCCTAAAACTGTTAATTTTGCTTTAAATAATTTTGAATATATTTCCATGACAACTTATGGGACTCTGTGTTCACTGTCAGATAAAAATATGGGATGTACAGGTTGCAGAACCCCCCCACTTTACTTGTGGCCTTTACAAGAGTAACTTTGCATGATTCCCATTTAAAAAGAAAAAAATCCGTATACTGGGCCTTATTGCAGTTTCTTATTTCATTTGTCTGAAACAAAGCATTTTAGATCCCCTCCTGCTCCTTGTAAGCCAACTCTCTTCTGATGAGCTGCTCCTTATTAACAGAATGTTTTGACAGCAGTTGGGTGGAGCTCCTGTGCTCATAGCCAAAGCGTGCCTGGGATGACCATAGCAGAAATATCTGCTCTCAATGAAAATGAAACAGTGAGTGTTCAGAGCAGTCTGAAGCCTGAGCTTTTGGAGCACTTGATTTACCTGTACACATGCTGGTTATTTGAAACTGTGGTCATGTTTAATTCAATTCTTTTTTCTTTTTTTTTTTTATATAGAGAGCCAAATCACAACAACAGTCACCTTGAGGTGCTATATATTGTCAGGTAAAGAACCTATCTACAATGATACAGAGAAAACTTGGTGACCATGGGAAGGAAAAACTCCCTTCTAACAGGAAGAAACCTCCAGCAGAACCAGGCTCAGTGGGGGGGCAGTCATCTGCTGCAACCGGCTGGGTTGAGGGGAGAGACACAGGACAAAAGACATGCTGTGGAAGAGAGACAGAAATGAATAACTAATGATTAAATGCAAAGTGGGGCATAAACACAGACAGTGAAAAGTGGTGAGTAAAGAAGAAATGCTCAGTGCATCATGGGAAGTAACATAACTAAGGGATGGTTCAGGGTCATCTGATCCAGCCCAAACTATAAGCTTGATCAAAAAGGAATGTTACAAGCCTAATCTTAAAAATAGAGAGGGTGTCTGTCTCCTGAATCCAAACTAGGAGCTGGTTCCACAGAAGAGAGGCCTGAAAGCCGAAGATTAATGTTTCTTAAAAGTAGAGTCACCAGTAACCAGAGTGTTTTCCTTGGCAGGTGTCACCTGGTGGGGAAAAATGATTCAAACCATGAAAGGGTTGGTGGTGTACCAGGGGTTTTTGTTTAGAGCTATGTATCCTGATTTACTGGATACTTGAAACAATCTGGAGGAGAGCTAAACTACCTTTACCCCCACCAAATACAGGGCCTGGCTAGCTATGCCATTTTCAAGGGCGCTGAATCACTGAGCCTGGCTTCCAAAGCTACAAATAAGCTACATTTATTAAAAGTATTGTTATTACTAAAGGAGGTTGAGGAATAACAAAGCAGGAAAGTGCGAGACGGACAGATGAAGATGCTGCTAGTGACATGGCCAAGAGCTAAGCTAATCTAGCCAATGCCTAAAGATACAATGAGTGAATTTTATAAATATAAATTCACAGGTGATTGAGCAGGAAGTGTTCTTCAGTTAAAGCACACAATGTTGAAATAGATCATTATATAAAAATTTGTAATTAAATTAGCTTCACAGATTAACCTGCAGAAAAACACTACTGTGTGCAGCAACAGGAACAGGAAGTGATTCAATATCACAAGGATTTAATAGCATGCCACCACCAAAAATGTCATATTAAATATGAGCATTTAATATGAGCACCCACCACTTTAAGAATGTAAACTACTGTATATGACAGAAAATATGGAAAACCATAATAGAACCTGAAAACCTCCTCCACCAATGAGTAAGAGCAGAAGCAAAAAAAATGTATATGAATGTACAGTATATTCTTCACATGAATGTCCTATGAAGAACAAAAAAAACAGAAAAATTAAAACAGCTCAAAGAAAGATTGCAGGCAGTCCAAGAGAGGGCAACAAATACTAACCCCTTGTTTTCATTTTCTTTTTATACACTGCTCAAAAAAATAAAGAGAACACTTAAACAACACAATATAACTCCAAGTAAATCAAACTTCTGTGGAATCAAACTGTCCACTTAGGAAGCAACACTGATTGACAATCAATTTGACATGCTGTTGTGCAAATGGAATAGATAACAAGTGGAAATTATTGGCAAGACACACTCAATAAAGGAGTGGTTCTGCAGGTGGGGACCACAGACCACTTCTCAGTACCTATGCTTTCTGGCTGATGTTTTGGTCACTTTTGAATATTGGTGGTGCTTTCACACTCGTGGTAGCATGAGACGGACTCTACAACCCACACAAGTGGCTCAGGTAGTGCAGCTCATCCTGGATGGCACATCAGTGTGATCTGTGGCAAGAAGGTTTGCTGTCTCGGTCAGCGTAGTGTCCAGAGGCTGGAGGTGCTACCAGGAGACAGGCCAGTACACCAGGAGACGTGGAGGAGGCCGTAGGAGGGCAACAACCCAGCACCAGGACCGCTACCTCCGCCTTTGTGCAAGGAGGAACAGGAGGAGCACTGCCAGAGCCCTGCAAAATGACCTCCAGCAGGCCACAAATGTGCATGTGTCTGCACAAACGGTTAGAAACCGACTCCATGAGGATGGTATGAGGGCCCGACGTCCACAGATGGGGGTTGTGCTCACAGCCCAACGCCATGCAGGACGCTTGGCATTTGCCAGAGAACACCAGGATTGGCAAATTCGCCACTGGCGCCCTGTGCTCTTCATAGATGAAAGCAGGTTCACACTGAGCACATGTGACAGAGTCTGGAGACACCGTGGAGAGCGATCTGCTGCCTGCAACATCCTTCAGCATGACCGGTTTGGCAGTGGGTCAGTAATGGTGTGGGGTGGCATTTCTTTGGAGGGCCGCACAGCCCTTCATGTGCTCGCCAGAGGTAGCATGACTGCCATTAGGTACCGAGATGAGATCCTCAGACCCCTTGTGAGACCATATGCTGGTGCGGTTGGCCTTGGGTTCCTCCTAATGCAGGAAAATGCTAGACCTCATGTGGCTGGAGTGTGTCAGCCTGCCGTGTCCTGCAAGATGGAGGTATTGGAGCTATGGACTGGCCCGCCCGTTCCCCAGACCTGAATCCGATTGAGCACATCTGGGACCAGTGGTGGACAGTAACGAAGTACAAATACTTCGTTACTATACTTAAGTAGATTTTTCAGGTATCTGTACTTTACTTTAGTATTTATTTTTCTGACAACTTTTTACTTTTACTCACTACATTTTTACACAAGTATCTGAGAAACGTTTGCATTTCTGGTCAGTGCGGGGGGCCGGCTTTTGATTGCGAACGGTTTTTTCTTGGAAGTCGCAACAACAGGGTGGGAGGGAGGGAACAGACACCCCACACGGTAGAGGGAGAGGCTCCTGCAACGCTCGCTCAGAGACCGGAAAGAGCTAGAGGAAGTTGCACTTTACATAGAGGCTGCACGCCAGAACGGTGAGGAAAATAAATGACAAAAAACGTAGAGGACAAAAAAAGTGTCTGCAAGTGTGTCTTCTAGCTAAAAGAACAGCTGCTGTATTTTAAGGGAGATGAGCGATAACTTCACTCAGATGGAGAAACATGTAAGAAAGAGGTAGAAACGTCCTCCAAGGAGCTACTTTTACTTCCTTACTTTGAGTAGATTTCAGAGCCTGTACTTTTTTACTTTTACTTGAGTACAGAAGTTGAACCAGTACTTCAACTTTTACCAGAGTAGTTTTTAACACAAGTACTTGTACTTCTACTTAAGTACTGAATGTCAGTACTTTGGCCACCACTGTCTGGGACATCATGTCTCACTCCATCCACCAACGTCACATTGCAACACAGACTGTCCAGTAGTTGGCGGATGCTTTAGTCCAGGTCTGGGAGGAGATCCCTCAGGAGACCATCTGCCACCTCATCAGGAGCATGCCCAGGTGTTGTAGGGAGGTCATACAGGCACGTGGAGGCCACACACAATACTGAGCCTCATTTTGACTTGTTTTAAGGACATTACATCAAAGCTGGATCAGCCTGTAGTGTGTTTTTCCACTTTAATTTTGTGTGTGACTCCAAATCCAGGCCTCCATTGGTTAATAAATTTGATTTCCATTGATGATTTTTGTGTGATTTTATTGTCAGCACATTCAACTTTGTACAGAACAAAGTATTCAATGAGAATATTTCATTCATTCAGATCTAGGATGTGTTATTTGAGTGTTCCCTTTATTTTTTTTGAGCAGTGTATAATGTGTTAACAAGACATAGCTGACTTCTACAGTGTTGCATTGTACTTTTAACCCACAGAAAGAAAATAATCAGAGTGATTAAACATGCACCTTGTCTGATAGCTAGAACCAAAAACTCACACTTGGACTCATCAGTAGTGATGGGAAGTTTGACTCTTTTGGCTTGGCTCCCAAAAAAGAGCAGACTCTTTAGGCTCCCAAATGGCTCCACAGATTGTAGTTTAAAAAATGTGTAAAATGAATCACTTTTCCTCACAATTCCTGCATGTAGCCTCTATGTAAAGCACAACTTCCTCTTGCTGTTTCTGGTTTCTGAGCAAACTTTGCAGGAGCTGCTCCCTCAGTGTTTGATCTGTGTGTCTCTGCCCCCCCACCCCCACCCTGTTGCTTCATGTAGACACGCAGATTCCTCCACACATCTTAACAATCATGTGCAGCTTCCACAAAAAAAAAAAAAAATCAAAAAGAATAAAGAAACGGCTCACTATCAGGAGCCGGTTCCCATCCTTCAATTCAAAGAGCCGGCTCTTGGAGACGGATCGTTCATGACCGACCCGTCACTATTCATCAGACCAACATCCAGGTTCCCACTGGTGTAAAGTCCATTCCTTGTGTTTCTTTGTTCAAGCAGCTCTCTTCTTTCTCTTTGCTTTCCCTAATAGAGGTTCCCTTGCTACAATTCAACCAAGGCCAACATTTACACAATTTGCACTAACAGCTGATGTTGAGCTGTGTTTGCTGCTTGAACTCTGGGTTCTTATCAGAGCTGCTGTTAACTGATAACAGTTGAGAATGGTGACTCTAGAGAACTCATTGGTCCCTTTGTTTTGAGGTTTGTTATTCTTCAGAATCATGTTCATCATAGCTTTAGATTCTTTTTTGTACTTTTGTATGTTCTGGACTGACTGACCTCCATGTTAGTATAGATGCATTATTAGTGGTTCTTGCATTGACGTGTTTTGCTGCTGTAGATGAATAGGACTGTTTGCTGTACATAAACACCAGCTCAACACAAAACAAATGACAATCTTCTAAAGAAGGAAGAATTCCCCACACTTAACTGTTGTCAAGGCTCACCTATTAACCTGTTAACCTTTGAAGGTGAAGACCTCATGAAGCTTGCTAACATACTGACAACATCATGCAAAGCTGTCATGAAGGTAAACACTGTCTACTATGATTAATCAAAAACGTGTGTCAATTTCTTTTTTCCTACTACCACATGTTTAATAAATACACGTGTTATTTCGTAATTGTAAAGTTGTCAGTACAGGGGAAAAAAAACTCTTGGGCGAGGAGGTGTGTGTCCACTTCTGTTCTATGATATATCAAAAAATGTAAATCATGTTTAGCACAAGCACCTCAAACGTTCTTGAGAAAATGTGTATAACTGCTTACCAGCTGTTCCTATATGTATATGTTACATTTTGAGTGTGTGTTTATTCTCAAGAACAGATTTCATTACACACACACACACACACACACACACACACACACACTGCAGGTCATGTGGATGTTCATCCAAATCTTCCTTCAGCTCAGATCACTTGACAAAATAAACTCTGAAATTGTTTATTATTCCTGACCTGCCAGCTGGGAGACTGTGTGTTCATGTTCATCTATCTTTGTGAGGACAAACTTCTGTTCTGAGATGGTTTGGGCATTCAGACTTGATTTGGGGGTCCAGGTTTAGGGTCTGGGGCCTCAGAATGTATTATGTCAACAACTGTCCTCACAAGAATGGAACTATAACTGTGTGTGGGTATGTATGTGTTGTAATCTCTCTGCTGAACCTGGCCGACCTTCGAGAAACGATTTGTCTTCATCTCCATTATTGTTGTTTTTTTGACTGTGACTTTTCTTTCTTTCATTCTTCCCATCTCTTCACCCTTTCGTTTGTTACCACCATCAATTTCTTTTCATCTTCTGCTCTTACTCTTCTCTTCCCGTTTGTTCATCTATCACTTTCCTTTGAGGTTTTCATAATATTTCCAAGTACTTTGCATAAGGTGCTAAAAAGAGAATGTTACAATAAACATTATTTACATAGGTGAGTTTACTAAACAGGCTAATTTAGGTTCTCCTTTTGGAGTTTTCTCAAACATACATTTGCAAAGTGTTTTTTTATGTTAACTCGTGCATCATTTGTCATAATCCACATTCACTAGGTTCATCCTAGTTTCATCAGTTTTGCTTCCATTTCTTAATTTCTTTGCTCATTGCTGCCACCACCTGTTGACAGCATCAGTGCCAGAGCATATGAACTGGAGGGGCAAACAACTTTTACTGGGGTACGTTTGGTTCAAGTGACTTGCAATTCCATTAAAAAGTGAGAGAGAGTGTAAACTCATACTGTTTCCATAAAACAGAGGTCAAAATGAAATGCACAGCAAGACCCATTAAATTTACATTTTAGAGTTGCAGCAAGACTCAGTCCCATATGATTATTACACCTATACTTTGGGCCACCTTTACAGGCACAGAAAAATTTAAGGACAAACAAACTACTTTAAACAATCGTGAACCGGTAACAACCACACATGCGTAGTACACTCAAAGAGAAATGTAGCCACAGTTATAAAAGTGCAAAAAACATCTGTCATAGATTATAGAAGTAAAGCAGGAGACAAACAGGACAGACGTTGTCTCTAGGTGCAGACGTGACTTAATAAACTCACCACACACTAGGGCACTAGGACTGTGAGCGAAGAATATCCTCAAGACATTTCCATTTGTTTTGCATTTTTTCGAGTAGGGTCATGCTTGAAGGCAAACAAGCTGATGAATGAGGGCTACCTAAAGTCTGACCTGCATAGGCCATCTGCTCCAGAGTCAGTGTCTTTCTTAGTTCTGCTGGTTACCCTGATTGATGTAAACTACTGTTGTCTGTGTAAGTTCTCAGTCATCCAGGTCATGGTAATCTTGAGATCTTGAAACTACTGTTAACTACTGTTAAACTACAAACTAACTTGGGTGATGTAGGTGTTTAAGTTTTTCACCAACAAACTGCATGACCTAATTTAACACGAAGTATATCAGAACCATTCAGCTGACGG
This sequence comes from Archocentrus centrarchus, assembly GCF_007364275.1. Lineage (NCBI taxonomy): Eukaryota > Metazoa > Chordata > Actinopteri > Cichliformes > Cichlidae > Archocentrus > Archocentrus centrarchus. The sequence continues at coordinate 6,163,356 of NC_044367.1, forward strand.
GGCGCAGTGACCCCATAATGCCAATGCTGCCTGTTGATCAGTTAAAGAAATCAGTGTCAGACAGATGCCTATATATTCTCCATAAATGGAAGCACTATTTCCCCTAAACAGTGTTATGACCTGTGCCCTTAAGTTCATCTTTTTAAAGCAGATCCTCCTTCACATAACACTCCATTAAATCACACCACGCAGCTCATCCACTGGAGCCTGCTGCTTCATCGGAAAACAGGCGAGAGGGGTCACTCATTTTAACAGAGCTTCAGACTCATGACAGCAAGATCTCATCTCACTCTGTGGTTTATAATGGACTGTGATTTGCATAATATGAGGTGCACTCAAAGTTCAATGAATCAGTCCATAAAATCAGAAACATGTACCTGATTCAACTTTGGCAATTCATGGTTATCTTCTGCTGTATGTTCAGATGAAGAAAAGCTATGTAAAAGATGCATGTAGTCACAGTTATGTCCTTCAATGCACATATTAAACAAATATGTAGGACCGCTTTTTTTGCATTTGCGCAATATTTCTAAAATTTGAAACATCCTTTCTCAGAGTGATGATGAAAAGCTAATTCATGCATTTATTACTTCTAGGCTGGACTATTGTAATTCATTATTATCAGGCTGTCCTAAAAGCTCCCTGAAAAGCCTTCAGCTGATCCAAAATGCTGCAGCTAGAGTACTGACAGGGACTAGAAAGAGAGAGCAGATTTCTCCCATATTGGCTTCTCTTCATTGGCTCCCTGTTAAATCTACAATAGAATTTAAAATCCTTCTCCTCACATACAAGGTCTTGAATAATCAGGCCCCATCTTATTTTAAATACCTTATAGTACCATATCACCCCAATAGAGTACTTCACTCTCAGACTGCTGGCTTACTTGTGGTTCCTAGGATATTTAAGAGTAGAATGGGAGGCAGAGCCTTCAGCTTTCAGGCCCCTTTTCTGTGGAACAGCTCCCAGTTTGGATTCGGGAGACAGACACCCTCTCTATTTTTATGATTAGGCTCAAAACTTTCCTTTTTGATCAAGCTTATAGTTAGGGCTGGATCAGGTGACCCTGAACCCTCCCTTAGTTACACTGCTATAGGCCTAGGCTGCTGGGGGGTTCCTATGATGCCCTGAGTGTTTGTTTTCATTCACCACTCTATTTATACCCCAATCTGCATTTAACCATTAGTTATTATTAATCCCTGAGCCTGGTTCTGCTGCAGGTTTCTTCCTGTTAAAAGGGAGTTTTTCCTTCCCATTGTCACCAAGTACTTGCTCATAGGGGTCGTTTTGACTTTTGGGTTTCCTTTGTATTATTGTAGGGTCTTTACCTACAATACAAAGCACCTTGAGGCTGCTGTTTGTTGTGGTTTGGCGCTATACGAATCGAATCGAATTGAATTGAATCGAATCGAATTGAATCGAATTGAATTGAGCTGGTTATAGTTCCAAGGTGGGTAGGCAGGCAGTGATCCACTGGAAAATGATCCAAGCAGGTGAGTCAGAAAACAGGAACACAAGGGTGGTACTGGTGCTCTTAACTGACAAGGACGTTTCCTGGAACGAGGAGAAACGGACAAGAACAGGACATGGGAAAGTGACAAGAGAACTTAAGGTTGGCCTGATAACCACTGAAAGAGGCAGCCTATCTGGCAGAGACTGGATGGCACCGCTGGTCTTTTAATACTGGAGTGGATGAGGTGCATGCAGCTGAGGAGTGAGAATCCTAAACTCCACCCACCGGGGGAGAAGCATGCTTGCAAGCAAACAGCTCAGGAAAAGAGACTCCAGCAGCATCCCACACCATGACAGAGGTCCCTTTATGAAGCGTCAAGATGAGTGCTTCTTCCACTCCATGCTTGTGAAACATGGTTTCAAAGCATGGAGTAGATGAGACTGTGAGGCAAAGGTACATTAAATGATCATTGTTTACTGACTTGTGATTGACAATTCAGTAGATAATGAGGATGCCTTGTGTATCTTACTTAAAAAAAGAACATGGTTGCATTCCTGAAACTTGAAACTAACAGAGCCCACCTCATACGCAATTAACTGAGGTTTGCTGAATTTTAATGCATGTTTTTGTATTTTGCTTGTTTTCACTTGTGAGGCAGGTTCTGCAGAGGACTTAGCAAACAACACGTCCAGCACATAAAATGCCATTTTTTTCTTGCTGCAACAGCTTCTGCTGATCCATGGATACATGGATGTTTTCCAAATCTGGTATCAGCAGCTTAGCAAGTTGATAACCAGCTTTGTGTGACCACTCATCCCAGCGTTAGAGTAAGTGAATCCATATGACAGAAAGATGCACTGGGTATGCTAAACTCGCTTCATAGTATCATGTCAGAGTGTCTGTGTATCCTCCCTTTAGTCTTGATTTGGACTCTGAATTTGGCCTAAACAAAAGGTTCACGTTTTGTCAACCCAGTCTGTCAGTCTGCCTTGGAGTCTGCATTTGTGTCCTAAATCACAATATATGACAATAACTGACATACTGATGGAAGAATAGCCAAAAAAATAAATCCTTTCATTTTCCTAATTATACCTAAACATCTGATAAGGAGGCTAAAACTGGTGTGGTAAATGTTCCATTTTCAGAGGTTGTTTCTTATTTAGTCCTGTTTGTTCATGAAATGAAGGTTGTCAACAAATATTTTTCATCATGTGTAGTATATATTAGTTGACAAACACTAAACAGGCACACACACAAGCTCACACCATTAACTACAACTCTGGGGTAACTGACGCCAAATCCAAAGTTCTCACTTCTCATGCAGGACAAGCTGGGATCACAGTGTGTGTGTGTGACTATGTATGCTCTTATCACCTCTGCCTCATACACACTGCACCTCAGGGCTGACACACACACACACATACACACAAACACACACATACATACACTGTGAGAGCACAGATGGCCTCACATTCATGTCTCCTGCCAAACAGATGGACCTGGCTGGATTCATTCAACGATGGACACACACAAACACACACGAGCATGTACACACTGATTTATTTCAGTTGGCGCACACACATGGAAAAAGTCCTTATTATCTGCAGTGTGTGGAGGATTTCATAAAAACACACACACACACACACACACACACACACACACACACATTCGCGCTTACATACAACACAGTGCTTCACACACACAGTGGCTGTTGTCCAATGCTCGTTGCCCTCAGTCTGTCCTAAAACACACACACACACATACTGATGGTGGCTGCTGTCCAATCACAGTGCCCTCAGTGTGTCTCTGTGAGTCGGAGATGTGAAGTCTAATTAACAGAACAGCATCAATATTGATGAGGGCCATTTTATTCCATCTATTCCCAGTCCTGCTATTAAATTCACTTAAGTTTCACTTCCTGTTCATAAACACCATGCAGCACATCAACAGGGTCAAAGGTCAATGTTGTGGCGGACACTGTACAAGTCTTCTATGATTTCAGACAGCTTTACACAGGCTGAAATATGAGGGCAGATTTCTAATGAATTTAAATGAAATTTAAATTGGTTTAAATTATAATGTGGAGTGTACTCATTGTGTACTGTAATGTAATTTAGGCACTTCAGTCCTTTCACTTTGGCCAGCCTTATACTTTATATCATCACAACTAGATTTGAAGTTTCAGTTCTCTTTCTAAACTGAAGCAGATGCATTGGATTGGCCATTTTAACTGCTTTCTACCAAAGGTTAGATTTACAATAGTTATATTCTTACATTAAAACAGTGTTAAGGTAGAACTGAGAGGTGGATGTGAAAGTGTCATAAGTCAGAGCAAGGAAGAGGTTGCTCAACATCATCTAAGGCAGTGTTTCTCAAAGTGTGGGGTGCACCCGACTGGTGGGGTGACAGGTGAGGCGTGAACGAACTGGGAGAAAAGTCAAGCGGAACAAATTTTGAACATCTGCGTGGGTTTTCTCCGGGTGCTCCGGTTTCCTCCCACAGTCCAAAGACGTGCAGTTACTGGGGTTCAGTTAATTGGTGATTCTAAATTGCCCATAGGTGTGACTGTGAGTATGAATGGTTGTCTGTATCTCTGTGTTAGACCTGCGACAGGCTGGTGACCTGTACAGGGTGTACCCTGCCTCTCACCCTATGTCAGCTGGGATAGGCCAAGCTGAGCTGTCTGAGAGGACAGACTTTAAGCTTCTGAGGTCTAAATCATTATTGGTTGTCACCAATAATGACCCCAACTCTAACCCCAGCTCTAACCCTAGGCAATCAGAATATTGAATTTTTGATTGCATTAATTATTCTCTCAAGTTTTGGCAATTAGGGAACAAAGAACATAATCAGTCTGACACACATAAAAATCTATTTAGTTTTTTTTGTCCTTTTTCAAAATGTACAGTCAGGCTAGAATTTGGGTTATGCCTTTATTAATTTAGACATCAGAGGTTGAATAATTTGGGAGGGTGCAGTTCCTACAGGTGGCAGGAGTGGGGTGTCACAATTGGAATGGTTAACCTATGACACAAAATTTCAAATTTGATTAATTTATGACCAGAACATCAGGTCTTCGGTTAAGCAGTCCATTGGAAATGTGCCTGACATACTATTCTGGCATTGCATGGAATGCTGCAACAACTTGTGGAAATGTGGATTAGCTGTATCTAAATCATGATCAAGGAGACCAAAGGTGACCTTACCATCAAAAGAGTAATACAGCAAGCTTGTTCTTGGAGAGGTGAAAAGCAGCATAACTACACAAACAGAATTTGATGAAGAACACAATTTTCCAATAAGCAAAAGTAATATAAAGAAAGAGGCTAGGGTAATCATTTCTCAGAACAGGAAAACAAGGATAAATCTTATGATGGGCAAAGATCCCAGCATTTAGTCATAAAGTCTGGTATACAGATTGGTAGCAGTAACAGAAAGGTGCAGATAACGAGCCAAAAGAGGAAAGAATATGGTGTTAAAGTGGATTGAATCCACTGTAAAACATGACAGTAGACATATCCAACTTTTGCAGAAAGGTTGCGTCTCTGAACCTTATCCACATTAACTGCACCCTCACCACTGAGAGGTAGCACTCCATTCTTTAGAGACATGCTGAACTTCACAAAGGCTTAAATCTTTGTGTAGAAGATTTCATAAAGTAGCAGGATGGTGGCTGTCAGTGACCTCAAACCATCCAAGCATTTATGGCAGCGCTTGAAGTCTTAAAAAACTGATCATTGTGGAGTCCTTCCAACTCAAGTGCTGAAGCAGTAAAATACTGACACAAAATCAAAATTATCTCTTAAATTCAAAACTATCTTTATTTTTTATATTGTATAGACACCAAAAAAAAAAAAAAATCATCACAACAAAACAAAAACTAGTTCATTATAAAGCAAAACCTGCAGAAGTGAAAACTAGTGCGCAAGTGTGTGTGTGTGTGTGTGTGTGTGTGTGTGTGTGTGTGTGTGTGTGTGTGTGTGTGTGTGTGTGTGTGTGTGTGTGTGTGTGTGTGTGTGTTAGATATTCATGCAATATAATGATTTGGACACAAATACACTTTAACAACCTGCAGGATTCATTGTGTATGGGTCATACAGTTTGAATGGGTGAAGCTACGCTAGTAGCAATGGTTAAAGTTGGATTAAGTCTCCAGGAAATTAAGTCAATGTAAAGCCTATTGCATGTGAGCATGCATGGGTGGCTGCATGTGTGTGTTGCTAGCTGCAACCAATTTGTTAAAAAAAGTAGAAAAGCAAACGTTGCTAATTCTTCATCGTTCTCCATTACCTCAGATATGTCCCCTGAGACAAGCAACAATGATGGATGGATGGCGTGTGTGTGTGTGTGTAGTGGTGAGGGATTATGGGAAACCCTCTGGATGGTATCAACCAAAGACTCAACAACAGCTCAACACCTCAACAGCCCAAACAGCACAAGTCCTGAGCTGTGATTTGCTGTGAGCATGTGTGGAGGCTTTCCATTAGTTTGTTTTAGATTCCATGCCGAGACAAGTGGAGTTACAGAGACGAGCGTCCCTAACTATGTCCTGTTTTAGGCAGCATGTTAAGCCAATATCAGTAGCTGCTTTGAGACGTAGATGGACAAGCTTTTCAGCACTATCCTATGTTCTTATGCTCGTAATTTTATATACAACTACAACTGTGTTTAATGTAAATAAAAACAGAATGCAATAATTTGCAGATCTCATAAACCCATATTTTATTTACAATAGAAGATCGAAAACAAATCAGGTGTTTAAACTTAGACATTTTACTATTTCCTGAAAAATATAAGCTCATTTTAAATTTGGTGGCAGCAACATGTCCCAAAAGTTAAGGATGTGAGCAACAAAAGACTACTAAAGTAAGTGGTACTAAAAAAAAGTACAAGGAACATTTTGCAATTAAGGTTAACTGGCCACAAGCCAGTAACATACAGAGATGCAGAGTTCCATAGAATTAAAGCTCAACTCCTCGACAGCCCAAACAAGATGGGCAGTTTCACCAGTCTGTAAAAAACTGTCTACAAACTGTGGATCATTTTATGAGTAATGTTCCTCAATTTAATGTTTTTTGATTACTTCAAATATCTCTGCATCTAAAGTGCATAATCAAAACATTCAGAGGATCTGGAGAAATCTCTGTGCACAAGGGACAAGGCCAAAACGTATATTATGACCATATCCTCAGATACACTGCAGTGTAAACCCAGATTTTGATTCCACTTAAAAATATTGAGTTCACATTACTTACAATTACCTAGAATGTGAACATTACTTGTTAATGCTGAGTAGACTGTACTTTTTGATGGTCTATCTTATTGTAATCATGTGTTTGAGTTCAAACAACTTAATATCATCAAGTTTTGCACCTGCTAAAAATCTATTTTATACCAGTTTTAACAGACTGGGTTAATGTTTAGCTGCATGGTGGCATGATGGTTAGCAGTGCTACCTCACAGGTAGAATACCATCTAGAAGGTCTGGGTTCAATTCTGGCTTGTCCCAGGCCTCTTGCTGTTTGGAATAGCAGACATTTGGTGTTTTTGTTCACAACGCTCTCTTGTATAGTTTTTTTTATTGTTCCATGGACAAATGTTATTTGTAAATGTTAATGTACCAGCATTCAGCAGGGCTGAGTTTTATCATGTTTATTTACCAAATTTAAACAGACACAGTTCAACACTGTAAAACATATTTGTGTTACTGGGCAGCATGGTGGCGTGGTGGTTAGCACTGCTGCCTCACAGCTAGAATAGCTATCTGACAGGCTGGGTTCATTTCCACCTTAGCCTGGGACTCTTGCTGTGTGGAGTTTGTATGTTCTCCCGGTGTCTGTGTGGGTTTCCTCCCACAATCTGAAGACAAGTTGCCCGCAGGTGTGAATGGTCTGTGTCAGCCCTGCAACAGGCTGGTGACCTGTACAGGGTGTATCCTGCATCTTACTGCCTTGTCAGCTGGGATAGGCTCCAGCCCCCACCACCCCCACACAACCATGGAAAGGATAGGTGGAACTGATTGATCAAAAGATGTTTTATTTTTTCATGAACTATAAAAGATAAGTTTGGTCAATGAGAACATACAATTGAGTTCAACTGGAAATGGAGTAGTGCTTACTGAACAGGCTGAGTTAAATGAACTGTTTCATTAATTAAAAAATTCAAGGCAACGAGTTACCTTGTTTTTTTTTAAGTAGATTCAACTTATCCTGGTTTACAGTGTGCACCAGAAACAGGCATGATTCTGTCACTACAAAGAAATCACTGCATGGGCTCAAGAATTCTTCCAGAAATCAGATGTTCTTTTTTAATAAAAATACCACGTGACTTGAAGTCTATTTCCACACATATTTGAGCTCTTGCAATTGAATTAAGGCAACACCACTCACTTGTATTGCAGCATTACTTGTTAAGTTATTCCACTGTCCCACTAAGATCTAGTGACCAGGGTCAATAGAAGTAAACCTACTACTACTGAGTTTCAGATGAAACAATGAGAGGCTGAAAAGAAAAGCCTGAGAGAAAAGCTTAACTTAACTGTGCCCGATGTTTGTTTTTTCTTTTGTTTTTTTTCAGGTGTCCTTGGATGGGTGTTGGTCAGGCCATGGTGTGAACAGGGAGGTCAAGTCATCCAATAAAATCTCTTTTTTAACCATGTGTGTGTGTGTGTGTGTGTGTGTGTGTGTCGGGGGGGGGGGGGGGGGGGGCCTCAGCTAATTGCAGTGTGTTGACTGACACGTTGGGACTGGAGGAAAGATGAGATCAACCTGCAGTATTCACTTTCAGATTAGCTGTGTGTTGGCTGACCCTGGAACTTTATGGATGAGTGTGTGTGTTGGAACTCTGCGTCTTCTCATGAATTCATCATAAATCCTGCAAGAGGGTTTTTTTTTTTCTTTTTTCGTTGGAATCCCATTGAACCTTCCAAGTTTACCTAGAATCAGACATCAGCGTTTAGTCTACAGCGTTGGCTGTGATTATACTCTGGAGATAATTATTTAAATTTGGAAGAGCAGATTTGTTTGGATTAAACTAGAAATAGAACAAAAGACGAAACAGACTGGAGATTTACTGAGTTCAAACTGAGCACGTGTTTTTACATCATAGTGAACAGGCCAAATGTCCTCATGAAACAGATGACATGAGTACATTTTGCTTTACAAGGACATTTTTGCTGAATGCTTTATTTCGATGCTGGCTTCAAGGGTTCTCATCCCGTGTCAGCTTGGATAGGCTACAAACCTCCCACTACGCTAACTAGCATAAGCTGATAAAATTGTAAAATGATATGGATGGCTTCTAGTGTACTGGAACATAATCTGTCAATCACACGTGTATGAAACCCCAAATTATCATCAGTGCCGTTTACCTACAGCACGTCATTACAGAGACTGAAAACATCTAAACTATAGATGACTATATGATAAAATGTAACTACTAGCTACATTTTATCAAATATTGTTTTTATCTTAGATTTATGATGTGTTTTATAAGTAACACATTGATTTCTGCATCAACTTGTTTATGATGATATACAAAACATGAACAGGCCAAATGTCCTCATGAAACAGATGTAAACATGTAAACATGACATTAAAAAATGTGCCCAAAGAAACATGCTACTTCTATATTTTATTTGCTATAAATCATCACTGATCCTGGCTCTGTAAGCTACTTTTGGCTTCTCCCTTTTTCACAAGGGATCACCACAGCAGATCTTTATAAAGAGGATCATTTATAAGTACAACTCTCTCGCTTCATAGACACACATATGGATCCAGGTGTTTATAATGATCTCAGGAAAAAGCCTCCTACACAACGCTGGAAGCAACAAACAAAATTTGACCTCCTTTTTTTTTTTTTAAACCCAGATTACATTCATTGTCAATAAGTCTCTTGTGATCTTTCATTGTCTCTGTCTTGATGATCACACTTGAAAGAAGTTTAGTGATTTTGAAGATAGCTGTGATGTTTGTGGACGAAAGTCTAAATCTTTAGACTTTGTACAATATGTGGGCAAAGAGACAGATTAACAAGCTCAGCCTCACTTCCACCTTGTCAGATAGAGGCTTTATATGCAGTTATGTGAAAATGAATTCCCCATTCATTTGCCATTAGTAGTAAAACTAGCTTTAGACTCGAAACAAGTCTGTCAAATATATTTATTTCTGCTTTAATGTTGTTCCATTTAGTGAATAGCACTGTTTGGCACTCAGTGTTGGTCGCATTTTTCAACACAAAAGTTGCCATTAAGGTTTAAGACCCATCACTGGTCTTTAACCTGCCCGTTGGACTGCACCAGTATTTACTTCCATCAATTGGACATCATGTAATGTATGCTCCCTCATACCATAGTTGCTCTACCTAGGAGGCTCCCTCATCTGAAGTGCATGGAGTATGTCCAGTAGCGGGAACATGTTTAAAACAGACTGTTTTCTGCTGGGTGGCATGTATGAAAAAATAATATAACTTTTTTCTTTTTCTTAATTCCTGATACCATACTGCATCACTTTTTAAAAATTAAAAAATATTATTATTATTAATTTATGAGGTGATAAATTTTCTTCTCATTGTGATTCACACAAAGGTGAAATGACTACTTTTCTGCAAGTCTTGTAAAGTCAAGTTTGCTACTGGTCTTGGAAACTGAGACTCTTCACCAGCTGGACGGGGCAGATTCTGCTGACCAAAGCGAGGCCTGTAATCCTGGAGGAGCTGCAGAAGAACCAACAGGCTTTCAGAGCTGGAGCTGCTCAGCGAGCATCATGGGGGAATGTGAGGCGTTCGGACAATAAGATGCAGAAGTTTGGTGAGGTGATCAAGACATCAGAGGTGTCTTAAATCCCAAACACGTTACAAAAAAACAACGTTTCTGCATCCATATTACTCGCTCAGAGAACTAATCATTGCTGTTTGAAACACTGTTTGGATTCCTCCATCAGCTAATGCTGAGTATCCAAATGTGTTTGTGGTGAATGGATGTGATTTAGGCCTTCTTTTTGTGTTTTCTATTTAATTAGCATTAATCTGTAGCTATAACACAGTCGTATTGAACATAATGTTTGAGTGCTTTAGTATGAGCTAGAGAGTATTTAAACGAAGTATTCGGAACACCGCTCTCAGTACGACGATAAAAGGTTTGCCCAATCTCTAATGGATGAGGGCCAAACCTCTTCTATATTTACACCACCGCTTTTACTTCCCTCTGCATGTGTCACAGAAACATCAACACGTCTGTTCAGACGCAGGAAACAACAACAGCAAAAAAAAGTTTTTCTGAGGCTTACGGCCAAGCCTGTTCTTCACCTTCCCGCTCACGGATGGTGAGGTATCTTTAGCAACTGCACTCGTTTCTTCTTCGGTGGTAGAGCAGGTTTCACAGGAGATGGATCAATGTTTGAGAAGCTGGCAGAGGTAATCAGTTAAACACCCACCAGGTTTTACCTCTGAAGAATTCAAAATAATAAAAACCCTGCAGCCACTTGTAGATGGCTGAGGCCTCATGCTGTGTCCCTCATTCGCACCGTGGTGATGTTTGTATAGGTTCTCCACATAAAAGGGAGAAGCAGGAATAATGGAAGAAAGATATGAAGAGGAAGACAGGAAAAGTAGAAGAATGGCAGGATAGGTCAAGGATGGAATAAAAGGCATAAAATGAGTAATATGTGTGAAAGAAAGAAAGAAAGAAAGAAAGAAAGAAAGAAAGAAAGAAAGAAAGAAAGAAAGAAAGAAAGAAAGAAAGAAAGAAAGAAAGAAAGAAAGAAAGAAAGAAAGAAAGAAAGAAAGAAAGAAAGAAAGAAAGAAAGAAAGAAATGAGAAAAATGGAAATTAAAAGGAAACATTTCCTGAGCTTTTTCTTCCCTTTCTCCTTCCCTTCCATCCTTTCTTCCCTAATTCCCATTTTTCTCATGTCCTTCCTCCTTCTTTCATAATTTCTTTCCTTTTTCTTTCTTTCTTCTGTACTTTCTTCACTATTGTTTTATTTATTTCTTCATATACCCTTATTTGCCCATTTTCTGTTTCTCCCTTTTCTTTTTCCTTCACAGGGACTCATTTCTCTTTCATTCTTTTCCTTAAATGATTCTTTTTTTCTTTTGACTGTGTGAATTTAAATATACACAGATGCAAATTAAAAACAAGCCAGCATTTATTTCCTTTTTTCTCTATTCTCTCCTGTCGTCCTTCCTTTCTGTTCATTTTTTTTCTTTTCTCCTGTCCTTCCTCTCCTCTGCTCTATTTTCCTTCTTATTAGCCACACAATATCATGTCCTTCCTTCCTTTACCTTTTTTTTTTTTTTTGGCCATTTCCCCCCCATTTATTTTTTCTCCTTTCCTTATTTTTTCCTTATTAGAATTTCTTCCTTTCCCCACTCTCCTTTTCTTTTCCTCCCTCCTGCCTGCAGCAGCAGCAGCAGCGGTGGTGCTCCAGACGAGGATTAGCGTTGGTCTGACTGGTTAACATGTCAGAAGAGAAAACAGACAGTAAGAGGATTATTGGCCTCGCTGAGGTTTAACACTGTGGGACATTCCTCCACAGCAAGCCCGTCTGCTTTCACTTTTCTCACTCACATTTCTATTTATGGTTAAAAAAGCAGCAGTTTGGAAGAGAAGGGTGGGAAGTTCAAGTACATGAAACCAGAAGTTATATTATTGTAGGGCCTTTACCTGACAATACAAAGTGCCTTAGGCAGCTGTCATTGTGATTTGGCGCTATGTAAATAAAACTGAAATTAAAAAGTTGGAAAATTGTATTTAAAATTAAAACTATAGTGTCTGAAATAAGTGTTGATTACGAAAAATAATTCAAAAACAAACAAAAAAAAATTAGACTATATTGAAAGTGGGTTTTTTTTCCTAAATCAGAAAATACCCCACCTCATGTTTCAGTTGTTAAACACTGCTGTAGAACAGCTCTAGATGTACACATAGTAAATAACATCTATTTTAATTATGTTTTGCTCAATCAAAGCCATATAAACATACAAAGAACAAAACAAGTTATGAAAAAATGAATATGCAGACAGAGGACAGAGGCACACATGCCATTAGATTGGACTGGATTGTTTCTCCAAAATATCTGATTTTCACAGTGCCAGAAAATGTCAAAAAGCAGTTTTTAGATCTGTCTGAGTCTAGGAGAATTTGTTTTTGCTTCCAACAAACCTTCACCTCCTTAAGTACCTCCTTTACTTCATGATTCCCAGATGCAGATAATGATGATGATGCTGAGGACCATGGTATTTGGACTCATGTCATACGAGTGCTTTTCTCTCAGTATGAAAGGAGAGCTTGTCAAACAGTGACAGCTCAGCCCCAGGGTTGCGTCCTCGCTTCGCTGTACCTTTGAAAAACCAGAGAGGGCTGGCAGGACGGAGCTTTGTCTGCAGCCACAAAAGACAACAAGACACCCGGCGGGCTGTGGATTTAACCCCCGAAGACCCTCACAGACACGCTGAGCGCCTACAGGTGGAGCTACACTGAAGAGAAACAAATAAAGACACAGCTGGAGATTTTACAGCCACAGTCAGGACTCTCAGCTGATCAGTCAGCTGTGGGAATGAGGGAATAAAGACAGAAAGTTAGGGAAGACGGAAGGGAAGGAGAGAAGATAAACTGTCCCTAAGAGGACAAAAAATGGAAAGGAAATGCGGGAACATGTGTGCACATATTTGAAGCGGCCTAGGGAAACTGTAAAATGACTGCAAATGGTGAACAGGAACCACAATGAGGTGCAAAACAAGGGAAATGCATAAAAAACAACAAAAATACATAAAAAAAAGTAAAGTAAGTAAAGTAAAGAAAGTAACATATAACTACCACAAATAGACACACAGTGCTACGACAGAGATATATAAAATAAACTTAGCACAAAAAGTATGGAAACTTGTGTTTGGTTAACTATTTCTTTGTTGTAACACTGCGTCCTGGCAATAAATCTTACACCATTAGAAAACCTGTTTATTTTCCCTTAAATGGAGCCACATTTGTAAGGAAAATGCAATTACAGCAGAGTTGAGTATGTGGGCTTCCCAACTCTTCTCTGCCAGTGCCAAACAGCTTATTCAGCTATTGACTTCTGCTTTGAGCCTCTGGTAGCCCAGGTGCTGACAATCAAGTTTGCCATCACTGGTGACAATGCAGAGAGATATCGAGATTCTGCAACCAGTGGCAATCCCATATCTCCACAGTCTGGGACTGAACTCTGTCCTCCAAGATGACAACGCTCGCTCCCACAGAGCAGGTTTATCAGAGACTTCCTGCAGACTTTGGGAATGGAGAGGATGGAATGGCCTGCCTGCAGTCCTGACCTCAACCCCACTGAACACTTGTGGAATCGGTTTAGGCATGCTGTTCACATAGAGAGACCAACACAACCACATTGGCTGACTTACAAGAAATGCTGGTTGAAGAATGGGATGCCATCCCACAGCAGTGTGTGACCAAGCAGGTGACCAGCATGAGGAGGATTCTTATACATGCTACTGATTCCCCTGTTTGCTAAATGAATAAACTGTTAATTGCCAATATTGTCATAGTGGCTGATAAAATCATCAATCATACTTAAGTCATCAATCCATTAACCCACATATTGAACTCTGCTCCTCAACCTACAAATGCATTTTCCTTACAAATGTGGCTCCATTTGAGGGGAAATAAACAGGCTTTCCAGCTGTGTAAGATTTATTACCAAGAAGCATTCGTACAACAAAGAAATCAACCAAACGCAAATTTACTTGCTAAGTTTAGATTTGTAATGAGATGTAAAATTCAAGGGTCAGTATGAATGCAGACTTTGGGGTCATTGTGCAATACATATTTGAGACATTTTAACTATAGTATGGTAGTTTCTTCATTAACATATGCACAAATAACTCTGTTTCTCTTTTCACTTTTTTTTCTCATTTCTTTTTTTTCTTTTTTTTTTGTTTACACTAAAGATGCAGCCTTTTTGTTTGGAATTAAAAACAACAAACAATATGTACATACAGTGGCTATAGAGATCATGTTACCAAAAAGCAAAATAATATGATATCAAAGGAATGTGACGTGGACAGAAAAGACACATTGTGTCCAAAAAGAACCATTAAGTTACTAAAAAGTAAAATTTAAAAAAGAGACAAACTTACCAAAAAAGAGGCAACAAGGGACATAAATTGGACTATAAAGAGATGAGCTGCGAGCAAAAGAGTTTTAAAATTGTGATAAAAGAGAGTAAACATAGCACAGAGAGATACAACAGGGTATAAAAAAAAATTATAGACACCAAAAGGAGATGCAACGCTATCAAATTCATTCAGGAACAGATCATAACACTACACAGTGGACTGGTGAGGCTTGATGGCTGGGTGTGACGTTCTGCACATATTTCTCAATAAAAGAGAGCGAGTAGAGTGAATAAAAAGACACATAAAGTGAGAGAGAAAGATGTAAATAGATTCAAAGCCAAACATGATGTGTTTGTTTTCACTGTGACTGATAAACATATAATATGACATAAATATTCCTTCTTGATGTGATTCCAATCATGAGCTGGAGTTTTGGGGGTGTAACCTGACAGACCTTGTTCCTGCATCGCTGACATAAAAGATGCAGGGCAGGAGCAATGCAGGAGGGACTGAATGATGGACAGAGAGGAAACAAAAGCTCAGCTGCAAACACAAACAGCTATTTCTAGTTAAAAGACTTAAATGTTCATCCCCAAAACAAAGCTGCTGTTTTTGCCCCTAACGCCACTGTTTGTATGTTTACTTCCTCCTCTCAGCCAATCAGAGGCGTAGCTGGGCTGCCAACAGAGACAGACAAAGCTATTAATTAGTGGAGCAGGCAGTCAGCAGGTCAGTTGCTTAGCAGGACACATACACACACAAACACATCTACCTGCTGAGCCTTTGGGTTGCGTTTCCTGTGTGTGTGTGTGTGTGTGTGTGTGTGTGTGTGTGTGTGTGTGTGTGTGTGTGTGTGTGTGTGTGTGTGTGTGTGTGTGTGTGTGTGTGTGTGTGTGTGTGTTGAGGTGATCAGGGGTTGAGGGGTTAAGAGACTAGCAGGGCAACTAGCAGATTGACAGAAAATTAGGTGGAATCTTCCTTTAATCAGAGTGAGCAGGTCAGCAGAGGTTAAACAGTGTTTTCCTAGAATTCTTTACATCTTAAAAAGTAAGAAAACAGGCTGAATCAGCTTATTCTGAATATGTCTCAGCTTCACAGGAGGGACTGAAACTGAAATATAACGGGTTGAAAAGTCCGTTTTTGTACTGCTAACATCCTGTAAAAATACAGAAGTACTGATTCCTTATCTGAATGCTTTGATGCAATACACTGCAAAAATGTGATCAAATCACATGTGGACTGTTTCTTTACTGCTTTATTTAGGCCAGCATGGTGATTAGCAGTCACCTCACAGCACGAAGGTTCCTGGTTTAAACCCTGGCTGGGCCTCTCTGTGTAGAGCTTTCATCTTCTCCCTGTGCCTGCGTGGATTTCTTCCATGTGCACTGACTTCTTCCCACAGTCCAAAGACACGCATGTTAAGGTAGTTCATGATTCTAAATTGGCCATGGATGCGAGGTGGATGAAGTTTATGTGTAAGGGGGGGAGGGGGTTATTTGTCTATTCATTAAATAGCTTAGTTGATTCCTGTACATCATTGTTCAGTTCCTCCTAATGAGCTCTCCTTATTGAACTGGAAAAGTACACTGCTCAAACCAGTCACAGGAATACTTTGAAAACATCAGATCTCAATGGGAAAAAAAAAACTTAACCTAGTTATCTACACAGATATGGACTGGGTAATGTGTTAGGAATGAAAGGATTCCACATTGTTTGATTGAAATTAAAATTGTCAGCCTACAGAAGGCCGAATTCAAAGACACTCCAAAAATCAAAGTGAAAAAATGATGCAACAGGCTAGTCCATTTTTTCAACCTTTATTTACACAGGTAGTCCCATTGAGACTCAGTGTCCCATTTGTAAGAGAGACCTGTTTCAAACAAATTTCACTGCAGCAACTCAAAATGATACTCAGTAGTTTGAATGGCCCTTACATGTTTGTTTGCATGTCTGACAATGTCAGGGCATGCTCCTCATGAAACGATGGATGGTGTCCTGGGATCTCCTCCCAGATCTGGACCAGGGCATCACTGACAGTCCGAGGCCCAGTCTATGTTTGATATGATCAGAGTTCAGCAGTGTAACAGCTCTGTGGTAGAAGCTGTTTTTTAGACTTGAGATTCAGGCGTACAGTATCCTGGGGGTGAAGAGGCAGTGTCTCTGATTATGGCTGTGACCTTCCTGGTGCAGCGGGTCCTGTATACTGTATGTCCACTAGACTTGTGACTAACAACTCATTAGCAAGTGTGCTTACGGTTTCATACCACATTTTTCACATTTTACAAGATGGTATGACCAAGATTTGCAAAATAGACAATTTCTTTTGTCAATATGCCCCAAAATGAGTAACTCAGCAGGAAAAGGGTTTATAGAGGTCAAGACAAAAAGCCTTGACCTCTTTTCAGATAGAATGCAAGTTTAAGGCATTTGCACATTAGCTACATGGCTGCAGTTCACATAGATGTAGCCATCTAGCTGTTAGCTGCAAACGGCAGCTAACCTCAACGTGCTTTCAGTAAACACTTTCCTGCCTTGTTTAAGGGCTCACACTCATTTTGGAATAAAGATAAATTGTCTATTTTGAAAGTCCTGGCCATGCTATTGTTCAAAAGGGAGGATTATCAGTGTTATGAAACATGCTCATTGGCGAACAACTTGTCAATCATAAGACCTAAAACTCTAATCTCATAATTACCAGTTAACAAAATAACCCTTAGGCCACAGTTATACACCAACACAAATCCTAATGTCCTTTTGTGCAATAAAAATAAACATAATGTTCGTATCTCCACTCCTCAAAAGCTGTAGACGCTACACAGTTTTCCTCCTCCTGCACACACACACTCAGCTGATTGTAACGGAGGTTCACTGGAAGAAAAAAGAATATTTGTTTTATTTTTTCTTTCTGTCCCCAGCATGTAACATAAGTAACAACATAATAGTACTGTAATTACTGAATTTAGAATAGTAACACATTATATTACTGCGTTACTAAAAACTGTAATGCGATTACAGTAAAAGCCAAACAACGTTTTGTTTTGTTTTTTAAAAAAAATAAATTAAATTGATGGTGCAGCTGTACATGAAGAAGACTGATGATGTTAAAGATGTGATTTCTGAAGTGTAAAATGAGGGGAAAAAAATGAACATAGTGATTTTGACATGAGGCACAACGCTATCTTGACTTCACCCTTCCCTCCCACCCTTACACACATTTACACACGCACACATACACACTCAGTCTCCTTCACTGAACGGCAGCAATCGGCAAATCTGTCATTTTTCACCACAGGTAGCGATATAATACAGTCTGTGATTAATTTTAATGAGACACTTTATGGAGGAGAAACATATCAAATCTTAGAGTGGGGAAAAAAACTGATGCAATTACAGAAAGAGAGGAGAAAGAAGTGGTGGAGATAGGGAGAAGGAGCAGTTATGAGGGAGAAAGAAAAGGAGCTGGGATGGATGGATGGATGGAAAGAATGGGGGGGGGTGATAACAGAGGAGAAATGAAGGGAAACACAAAGAGAACAGAGAAAGGTCAGGCAAAGTTTGGAATGTGAGATCAAGATTTTATTTCACACACTTAATAATCAAAACTGTTAATGATTATGTGAAATTACTCAGCAGTGCTTCAAAAGTCTCAGGCCAATTAAGAGTATTATTTTAAATATTTCTTGTACTTATCAATGAAAAGGTCTTTTTTCTCTAACCCAACACCTGGAATCAACTGAATTTAAACTGTTCTACTAAAAACAGATGAATGTACACGTGTAATTTCTTCTCCTTTTTTTTTTTTTCTTTTCAGGGTTTTTTTCTGGGTGCATTTGTTTTTTGTTTAATTTTATTTAATTTTTTATATATATATATATATCACCTTTGCTTTTATTATTTATTTTTTATTATTTAATTTATTTGTTTTGTTTTGTTTACTAAATTTTTTGCATATTTCATTTGTTTAAAGTGGCCCAGCACAGAGGTGCAGTAGTTAGCACTCATACTGAATCTGCCAGCTTGTCTGGAGTTTCCATGTTTGATTCTACACTGGATCTAGATGTGAATGTGGGTATGAATGATTATCCTGTCCATGGCGGTCCCCCAGTTACAGTAGGCATAGGCTCCAGCCATTAGTAGGTAAGTAGGTTAATTTGTACGCTGACAAGCATTGGTTGTCATGGTTCTCATTTTTAGTATGCCACATGCTTAAGAAAACATGCAACCAGACAAAACTCAAGCATTAAGTAACAGTAGCAGACAAGGACGATCTTCAGTAAAGACAGATACATAATTCTGGGTTATCAGCTATATTTCATTGAACCTATCAGCTGGATTCATGCAGGGTGGTCTCACACACACATGCACAGTAAATTAATAGCACAGTCATTTGCAGTGAGCCAAAGATGCGTTAAACTTGCTCTAATTGCTGACAGCATCGTTACAGCAGGAAGCCATTCTGACACTCAGAATAAGAACCACCAGAAAGAACATCGACAAGGAGCTCCCCTTCTCCACTTCCTATCTCTTTGTGTGTGTGTGTGTGTGTGTGTGTGTGTGTGTGTGTGTGTGTGTGTGTGTGTGTGTGTGTGTGTGTGTGTGTGTGTGTGTGTGTGTGTGTGCGTGTGTGTGTGTGTGTAAGAGCTAATATAAGTAGAGTTTAGCTTTAGCTGAGATGTATTTTGTGAGTTTATTTGTATTTCCTGCTCCTCGGAGTTGGAGTTGACTATAGTTGGCAAACATTAGTTGAAGGTTGAACGGACACGACTGGAGTTTTGATTTGGCTGACAGTGTTCAGCAGTGCCTGCAAGTTGTGTTTTTCTCTCTCTCACTGAGGTCAAAGCATCTTATTTAGGAAAAGACAATTCAGTCCACAGGTCAGCTAGGGGTCAGACTTTTGTTGGCCTTATGGCTTTAGAGAATCCATCCAGCTCATTTCCTCTTTTGATGTTAAGTGTGAGGCAGCTGACCAACAGGAAGTAATGATGTCATCACTGCATTTGTGGGTTAATCCTCCTGTTAACCTCTCAGACCAAAAACAGCAGTTTATTTCATGCAGGCCCAAGAGCCCCAAAGTAAAGCTCTTCAGTGTCTGACCCCTCTTAAGCAGTACTTGAGCTCGAGGTCGAGTGGCTGACAGATTCAAGAGTCTGTCAGTGTCTCAGCTTCACGATGTGTTCATGCCTCGCTGCTTCATCACTGTTTAAATACACCTGTCGGGACAGACTTTCAAAAAACTGTTGACAGAAATTTGGAACACCACATAATATTTTTGTATAGTGGTTTGATCTATATTTTTGCAAATTGTTTTCTTATAAAAATCAGTCAGGCCCACCTTCCATTTATGTTGCAACTACGCCTGTGAGGTGACAGTATTGGGGTCGTTACTCAAAATAAGTAATGTATTACACAGTACTTGTTACTTTTCTTAAAAGTAATGCAGTATGTTACTTAATTACTTGCTATAGAAACTAACTTGTTATGCTTCATGTTACATTGCTTTCGCATTACTCCATAAATGACCTGAAAGGCATTGTCACATAATTACCAGTTAACAATATAAACCAGAGGCTACAGTTCCACATACCAACACAAATCCTAATGAGGACACATACAATACGTCTTTTATTGTTTACAGATGAACACAAAGCGACCCAACAAAGCAAAAGTTGAAAACCTGCCCAGAGACTTCAAAGCGATCGCCACACTGATTCTGCTGCAGGAACACGCACGCGTAGAAATGGAGGCTGCAAAGCTGCACGCCTGGCTGCTCATCACTGCTGTTGGTACCTGTTGAAGATCAGGCTCTGGCTGCTGGGCTGGGGTCTGCATACACTCACCTTTAACATCACTCTGGATTCTTGGCTAGCTTTGTGTTAGCATGCTGTCTGTGCAGGTGCCTGCAAAGAGATGATGTTGTGTTAGCAGCATAATAGTATGTTAGCATATAAAGTAGTATTTAAAAAAGAGGTGCATGAAAAAGGAATGAAGGAGCTCACATTTGTTGTTAGGAATGTCTACAGGAACAGCGATCATTTAAAAATCATAATTTAGAGATTTTTTAATGGAGTGTGGTTGGCCAAGTAAAAACTTATTTTAAAAGTTGTGCTGAACTCTAGTTTTCTTTTAGTGTTAGGTTCAAATTACATTTGGTTCATTTTAAGTAGACTTTATTTTGAGTGAGTTTAGTGTTTAGAGTAGTTTGAGATGAGCAGTTGACTTAAGTGCTGTTTAGTTCTGTTGTATCTGCAATAAATCTAACAGTGTGTTATTGTATGGGCGTGATGGCTTTAGCGCAGTCTAGATGATGTCATATTACTGTTATGCACACATGATATTGAGTTGATGAGTCAGTCTGAAGAGTTCACTGAACTCTGTGGTCATTTCTGAGGCTGCCGTTTGGATTTCCTCGTATTACATGCTGTTTCTGTTACTTCATCTAACCCTCAATGTACAACTCTGTGTCTCCATCCTGTCTCAGACGCCTCTGATTGGATCAGCCAGATCGAGTGTCACAGCCAAGGAACCAATTAGCCGCTGACACTGACCTTCCCCTCCTCTTCCCCATCGGACCCAAACGGCATCTTTGCCCCAACACACAGCACAGCTGTCGGTGTATTTGCCATCCAATGTAGCCGTTAACCGCGCAGCCTGCTAACTCCCCCCAGCACCACCACCCCCGTCATTAAAAATGAATGTGGAGGGGCTTTTAAAGTGGATGGATGAGGGGTGGGTGGGAAGATGGGGAAGAGGCTGCTGTTTTCCAGGGAAAATATTGTTATTGATCCCATCCCATTGTTTTAGAGGTAAACCGATCTGGCCTTGGATTTTTCTCAAAGTATCTCGTTGTAACGTCCATCATCGCAGAATCTGATCTCCCGTGAACAATTTTGGTTTTAATGCAGTGGGATGCTGGGTGGGGAAGGGGGCTAAGGATGGAGGGGTGGGTGGAGAGGGGTACATTTATCCCAGGGGAGTGGCTCAATCGCCAGGCAGTTGTCGCAATGATGAGGACGATGGATTCGAGTTATGAAAATGAAGTGGGCATAATTGATTGGGTTGGTAAAGTTTTTATTCCTGGTTATTGATTTGCAGGCAGTGAACAATATTGATACCAGCAGAGGAACAACTCGATATGAAGTGAAACATAAACACAGTGGCACTGAGGGGAGGGAGGGAGACGAAAACAGTGGAGAAGTGAGTGTTTTGGTTTGATGGGCTAAAGGAGGGAGTAAGAATGAAAGAAATGGAGTCAGAAAAGTTAGATGTCCAACCTGATTTGTGAGGTGTGTGTATATCTACTTTCTGCTCTTGCAGAGGTTTATTCTTTCCATTTGATGCTGCAAGAATTAACAATCTTAGCTGCTGTTGTTGCTTCAGCACTTCAGCTCTCTTGACAGCAAAGACTGTCAACAAGACTTTAAAATATGCCAAAATGAATAACGGTGGTGCTGACCCATACATGCCCATCCAGTGGGTACTCATCCTTGGGTGACGCACTAGTCGCAGCAGTGTTGGATGCTGGCAGATAACAGCCCCACATTAAGAGATTAGAGGGATGTTGGTGGCATAAATTATAGGTATGTCAGCCAGAAAGACCCTGCAAAACAGGACTTTGGGGCTTTGTACTTTATTTGGCTTTCATTTTTTTTCTTGCTGATTTTCATTTCATTTTCATTTTCAGCTGGGATAGGCTCCAGCCCCCCCCCCCCCCCCCCCCCCCCGCAACCCTGAATTGGATAAGCAGAAGAAAATGGGTGGATAGATTTTTGTTTTTCATTTGCTTTTCACTGTTTTTTTTTGCCTTTATTTGATAATTAGGTGCTGCAGAGGTTGTAGAAACTCAGTGTGGTGGTTAGCACTGTTGCCTCACAGAAGTAAGGTGCTGGGTTCAAATCCTCCAGTCTGCCGCATGTGCTCTTTGGGTCCTCCTGCTTCATCTCATAGTCAAAATTCTAAATTGGCCGTAGGTGTACATGGCTGTGTGTCTCTTGGTTAGTCCTGCAATAGTAAAGTAAAAACCCTCCAATATGGATAAAAAAAAATATTACTCATACCAATGGATCTGTCACATGTGTTCCATCTGCATTTCTATTCCTCATTTTTGGTCTCTGAACCAGGACCAGGCCTTTGCAACCCCATTCTGATGTCCTCCGTCTGGATCGAAGGAGTAGGAAACAGCTTGTGCCTCGACCTTTGACCTTTCACCTCCTTACAGTTTGTTTCTTGTAAGGCTGAGTCGAGCTGTAATTGAAGCTTGTTTTACCGCTGACCTCACTGTGAGTCACAGAGAGGCAGCCAGACAATGAAGCCAAATGTGGAAGCAAAACAAACATTTTAATGATCTGAAAGCCATAAAAGTGACTTTCTGATAAAGCCAGAGAGGAGGAAGAGGTGGAGATAGAAAGGAAAAGCAGAGATGTAAAGCGAGATGTAACGTGAGAGACTGAGGTGTGAGTTAATGTGTCCATCTCTTGAGTGTGTGTGCAGTCTATTTATCCATCACAGTGAGTGTGTGTAAGGCGATTACAGATCTGGAAGCTTTGGTTACATTCCCCTCTCCCATCCTGCCATCCTGCCGACCAAACGGCGGTGGGTTTGATGGTTTTAGTGCCTCTCCGCTCGATGCAAATCTCATCACCAGTTTTTAGACAAGAACGCTGGGAAGCGACAAACAGAAACCGGAGAGAGGCCGCATTAATGCCGGCCGCGGCTCCTTCAAGAAAAGAACAAGGAAACCAGAGGCTGAAAATATGGCGTCGGGTTTCAGCCGTTTGGAAAATATCCTCAATTTGATCAAAAATTTATAATGTGACTTTTAGAGCAGCTTGGGTTTCCTGGAGGCTGCTGCTGCGCATTATACAGCTCCTTTAATGTGGTTAACACACTTTAACACACCGCGCTGCCCTGCACTCTGTGTCAATGCAATATGACTCTACACGTGTGTGTGTGTGTGTGTGTGTGTGTGTGTGTGTGTGTGTGTGTGTGTGTGTGTGTGTGTGTGTGTGTGGGTGGGTGTGAGCCATAAACTTTTTTTTTTACATTTTCTCCATTAAAAACATCAAGGACGCCTCTGAAATGTGTACAAATGTCTTTTTTATATGTTGTTATAGAGTTTCTTAATTCAGAGCAATAAAGACTGAGTTTTGTTTCTGTTCAGTATCTGCATCATCTAAACGCTTTGGAATTAAAAGCTGGATTTTTCTGACAGAGCTTTCATGGAATGCCAGGACTTAACTAAACATAAGATTTTTACCTTCAAGATGGTCACTGTGTAGATTTGACCACAGAAACCTGCCAATCAGAGCTTCACTCTTCTAAGACTTCCTCTGATCTGCAGTGTTCCTGTAAGCTACGTGGTCTTGTGCAGCACGTGCTTTCACTTGATTGGGTTTCATAGCACAAAAAAAAAAACTGTAGATAATGCAAAAATAATTCTTCCTTAAAACTGGAAATCAAAAAGAAAAAGAATGAGACACAAAATTACAACAACAAAAAGAACAACAGAAACATTAAAATCATTACAAAATAACCATGAAAAGACAGAAAGTTCAAAATCACCATCCATGTGCAGCAAAATTAGCACAGCCAAAAAAAAAACTGGAAAAAAAGATACAAAATGACCACAAAAAGATAAACATGAACACAAAAGTATTACAAAAAGAAACAAAGTGACCACAGGAAATAAAAAGAAGCACTATAACCACACAAAGAAAGAAAATAAATTTTATCCCTAGATAGATAGATAGATAGATAGATAGATAGATAGATAGATAGATAGATAGATAGATAGATAGATAGATAGATAGATAGATAGATAGATAGATAGATAGATAGATAGATAGATAGATAGATAGATAGATAGATAGATAGATAGCACAACATTGACAAAAAAGACCACAAAAGCTAAAAAAAAAAACAGCATAAAAAGACAACAAAATAACCACTGAGACAGAAAGTGACAGCTCAATACCACAAAATGACCACACAAAAACAATAAAGTGAAAATATGAAAATAAAAAACAGTTACTGCAAAAAGGCATTTAATGACCAAATCACTACCAAATGATTGCTATAAAGATAAAGGTTCCTTCAAAGATATACAAAAATGACTTGAAAAACACAAGAGACAACAAACAAAACAATATTACAAAAACAATGCAAAATGACCACGTAAGACAATAAAATTACCACTGAGACATATTTTGACCTCAGCTGTAATCACTGAGTGCCCATTAAAGGTTAGCATAGATGTGCAGTGCAGGAGAGAAGAGGATCAATAAGAATCAAATCCAAAATGGATCCTGCACACAAACCACATTGTTCTGCAACAACTCTCACATTTAACCTGCTCTGTACAAACTCAGCAGCTGCAGCTTGTCACGCCAACCTGACATCGGTAATGTGATAATAATCAATCAATTAATCAATGCACATATTTACCCAAGAACCCATACTCTCTTTTACCTTCCCCCCTCTCTCTGTCTTGCTCTCTCTCTATGTTTACAGTCCAGTTAGTGATGGCTGCTTTAGGACCTTCCTGTCTTCACCATCATCAGTCAGCAGATATTACCCTCATCTGACCACACATACACACACACACACAGGGTGAGAGTGTGTGCCTGCGCAGGTCAGAGTGTGTGTGAAATATTTCCCCAGCAGCCTGATGTGGATTGACGACAGATCTCTCACCGCCGGCTGAGTTTCATGTTTTAGAAATGCGGTGTGTTAATAAGAGATGTGTGTTTACTGCAGAGCCTAAGTGTCTTCCATGAAAACACACACACACACACACACACACTCACACACACACACACACACACACACACACAGATGTCTCATCTGACTGCTGCTGTGTTTGCTAGCAGGCATGTTTTTACAACAGTGTTTGCAGTTTGTGTGCTGTGTGCTGTATGGTATCATCGAGCACTGACTCGAGGAGGTTCGCAACCAATTACACAACCAAGGCTAAAATCATGTCAGAGACTTTCTATTTGCTCCACTATATGTGACGAGCAATTAGTGAGAGTAAATAAGTGACCCATAAATGACCACAGTGACACATATTTGATGTAAACACACACAAAATGACTGAACATCACTACAAACTGATCAAAAGGTGACACAAAAAGACTGCACAATACCTACAAAAATAGCAAAGAGAGCTACAAAATGACCAAAGTGATTCAAATGATCAAAGAGTGACTCAAAATGGTGCAAAGTGACAAAACCCTCATTTTTATTTTTTGTGTATGATGGCTTTTGAATATAAATTTCACCAATTTGTATCAAATGTTACTACACAATTAAAAATATTCATTCACAAAAAACATACCGGAGTAGACAAAATCTATTGTTATCTTTGTTATTGTTAATTTTGTCATTACTGCTGTATTTTTATTTTTTTTTTTAGTTTGTTTTATGGACAAAAGCCACATTTTCCACCTTTTACTTGCCATTGAATGCAGCAAACCATAATGTAGCAGTTCCACTGCAGCCTGTTCCCTTCATATTGTAGATATATGGTCAGTACACACACGCGCGCGTGCATGGGTGAAGCAGTAATGTGGTTGCAGCCTGGTTAGGATCGATTTCCTGTCCACTGCCTTTAATAAATGTCTTCCCAAGTCATTAAAGGAAGAGAACGCATCAGCTGCATCGATCCCACGCAGTTCATCACACACAATGTTCACTATTTAGTCCAAACTGAGGGTTGAGAGTCTATTACAGCAAGTGGATCATATATTGGAGAGAAAGCATTAGTCATCAATGCTGCTTCAGTGGTTTAATATTTGTTTGCTGCCTGTCGGATGTTGGTCTTCATCCAAACCTCATCGCCTCTCTGATGAGGCTCCATTTAGTGCAGGGTTTACTACTGTTTTATAGAGCAAATATAAGCTATTAATAAGAATAACTTCTTTGGTATGTCCAAGATTATCTTTTTCAAAGTTTAGTGACTTGAATTTTATTTGATAGTAGCCTGAACATTTATGAAGGTATCTAAGGCTGCTGCTTATGTATAGGGAATAACTTACAGTATTTGGAAATAGTGATGTATGTGTTACAGCATTCCAAAACCAAAGGAGCTGCCAATCTCACCAAGAGTAAATATTTTAATGTCTACTTGGTGCTCCCCACTGCTTGAAACAATTCA
Source organism: Archocentrus centrarchus (assembly GCF_007364275.1). Taxonomy (NCBI): domain Eukaryota; kingdom Metazoa; phylum Chordata; class Actinopteri; order Cichliformes; family Cichlidae; genus Archocentrus; species Archocentrus centrarchus. Next base: position 6,190,063 of record NC_044367.1, read on the forward strand.
GCGTGACAAGTTCATAAAGGTTACAGTTCAAGTAAATTTCTTGAGTGGGCTAAATTACTGACACTGCAGACGTGAAGACAGCGTTCACATCAATTTCCTGTTTAACAAAAAGTATCAAAAACACGACACAAATTCCAAAAGAAAACCAGAGCAAACCAAACATAAGGAGCCAGATTTATTGAGGCTTTTATGGACACAGTGACTGAGAAAAGTGTAGAAAAACAGCAGTGCTGGGTTATTTATTTAAAAGAAATTAATTACTTTAAAAAGAAGTAATGCAATATGTTACATATGTACTTACTAAAGAAAGTAATTATTGCACGACACATTACATTACTTTGGCATTACACCACAACACAGTCTTGGATGAGGTCACACCACGCCAATTAACAATATAAACTTCAGCTACAGGCCCACACGCTGACAAAAATCCTTCTCATAATGAAAACACAACCACGATCTTTCTTGTCCAAAGAGCACATCACAGAAATCTGTTGTGGCCGCAGCAGTTCTTCTCTACAAACAGGTACAGACAGTAATGAAGGCTACCGTGATGCAAGCCTGACTGCTCATCAGTGTTTCTGTTATCTGTTGAAACTACACTCACCTTTAATATCACAGCTTTGCATTAGTGTGCTGTCTCTGTAGATGCCTGGAAAAAGTCAGTGCCGTGTCAGCAGCAGTGGATACTTATTTCTGGCTGGGATGCAGTGTGCACCTTTCTGTAATATTTTTGTCCTTTCATGCAAAAAAAAAAAAAAAAAAAGAAAGAAAAAGGAGTCAGGTTCATAACTCAATTGCTCAGAAGTGTGAGACCGCTCTACTCTTCTTCTCAGATGATGCTGAAATGGTAATAAAAAATCATACAAAGGACATATAAAAATATAACAGTAAAATGCAAATAAGGCAAGGGACTAATGCTGCAGAAAATCATTAATCTTGGGGTTTCACACACACAACATGTGTGTTTTGTGTTTTAGTAGCTGCTACTCCAGCTGTGTGAGAGACATAGCAGCAGATTAGAATCAAGGACAAAACAATTTCTGAGACACAAACTCAAATCAAAGTCATGCAAATTCCAATGACAGTAAGATGCTCAGTTTGCACCACTGTAACTTCTGGGTTTCATTCACGATGTTAGTGAGGTAGAGCTTCACAAGCTGCACATATAAAACATAAGGGCCCAGCCGAGAAGCTACCTCACACTTAAAATATGAGGTAAGTAAAAGAGTAAGTGAAAGCGTGGCGCCTCCATCCAAGTTTAAACCGAAACTCTGAACACAACCTGCTCCTGAACCGGATATGTGTTCAGTATAAGTTACCATGGTGATTTAGCCAGTTAAAAAAATCATATGAAAATTGTGGAAAAATGAAATTTTGTATTTATTTATGCCCCCCAGCAGTATATTTAGAACTACTGATCACTATTCATCTTTGTGTGTGTGTGTGTGTGTGTGTGCACCTGTGCGTCTGTGTACGTGTTTGCATGTGCATGCGTGTGTGCGCGCGCGAGCATGTGTGTGTGAGTGTGCGCATGTGTGCGTGCGCATGTGTGCGTGCGTGTGTGTGCGTATGTGTGTGTGTGTGTGTGCACCTGTCTGCGTGTGTACGTGTTTGCGTGTGCGTGCGTCTGTGTGTGTGTTTGTGTGTGTGCGTCTGTGTGTGTGTGTGCGTGTGTACTGTACGTGTTTGCATGTGCACGCGTGTGTGTGCGCGTGCAAGCATGTGTGTGTGAGTGTGCGCGTGAGTGTGCGCGTGAGTGTGTGTGAGAGAGAGAGAAAGAGAGATGAATATTAATTTATTTATTGCATTAGTGGTGCACGTCAGCCCAAAAATCCAAAAGAAAAAACGGGCTTTGCAGCATCTGGCTGAAGCTAATGGCAGAGGTCAAAGATTACGGTGGCTGCTTCTTAACTTACACAGGCCTCACACACACACACACAGAGAGAGAGAGAGAGAGAGAGAGAGTGCACAAACGATATAGAAAGTGTACTATCAATTTACATGCAGAAGATTTTTAAGGCTCACTGAACGACTTGCTCTCACACTTACACTTCACACACACACATTTAATCACCTCCACACACACGAGTACATGATGAAGACTGAAGCTGTCAACATGCCCTCTGAAAGTGCAGCCATACACACACATTCCTTCTGCTGCTGCTAGATTGAGTTGAAACCTTTGATCTCCCAGATGGCACATTTCAACTTAACATAATCTTTTTTTTCCCCCAACCTTTATTTGTCTGTGGGAGGTTGACAGGTTGACACACTCCAGTTTCACCTCATTTGTCCACAGATTTATGAATTGATTTCCTCTCAGAGATATTGTTTCTGCACCAAAGACCCCCATAATTGAGTCTGGTTGATGTTTGGGCTGTACCATGTTGTTGCAGCTCTCCACTGAATGAAACATTCAAACCAGACTTTTGGTATTCTCTGTCTGCAGCTCCTGTGAGAGTTTTTTAAACTCTTTAACTTCAGGCAGACAGTGAATTGTGATGAAAAAGCAATTAATTGTGCCTAATTAGGAGGCAAAAAAAAGTCTGTGAACCACCACTCAAACTCCTGTGTCCTGAAAAAAAAAACACTAAACACTGAGAAAAAGAGGATACAGCTGAAAAATTAGATACAATCTCAGGAGAACTATAAAAGATGACATATTAATCAATCTCATTATTTAACAAAAACTAAGCCAAACAGCAGAATCTGTGTAAGGAAAAAAAAAAAAAAACAAGTACACCCTGACTGCTTCCATGGGAATTAAGAGGGTAATTATCAGCCAGATGCTGATAATCAAACTTGATTAACTGCACCTGATTAAGTGATCATCAACAAGTGTGACCACTTCTATAAAAACAGAAGTTTTTGGCAGTTTGTTGGTCAGGAGCAGTCAGGTGTGTGTTAACACAATGCCAAGGAGGAAAGACATCAGCAATGAACTTGGAAAGGGTTAATAATCCATCTCCAGACATTTTGAAATCCTTCAGTCAACATTGTGGAAAACATTCAACATACGGCTGCCAGTCGTCCCAGAACTGGAGATCACAGCAAATTTACCCCCAAGCTCAGACCTGATCAAAATTCCACAAAACCAAAAGGCTGCGTCTCAGACTTTACAGCCCTCAGTGATCATGTTAAATGCTAAAGTTCTGGAACTGCATGCCAGTGGAGGTGGGCTGTCGGGGGTTTGCAGGCCGCTCACTCAATAAGGTCTATGAAACCCTGGGCATCACAGGGAAAAACAGGAGGTCCAATGTAGAGGCAGTGGAAATGGCTTCGAGATGGCTGTGGCTAAAGGGGGGGGCGGAATTAGCCACTTGGTCAACCCCAGTTGGGTCACCTGGCAGAGGGTGTCTATTCTAAGACCCAAAACAGCTGATGAAGCCAGGATACAACACTGATGATGTGTCCAAGGTAGAGCAGCTCTGTAAGCTCTACAGGCTACTGAATGATGGGGTGCGCTTAGCTGTTCACACAAGGCTTCTGCAATTTGGCCTAATTTAGTTTTTTTTTTTAAAAATCAGTGTAACACCATGTGTTGTTGTTCATCTGAGGTTGCATTTGCTTCATTTTAAGACCTGGTAAGGAACAGATCATTTTTCTTATAATACATCTTGATATGTAAAACCTTAGGACTGAAAGCGGATGTACTTTCTTTTCATGGTGAAAGCATAAAAGAGTTTCAGGGACTTCAGAGATGCTGAAAAAAGCATGAGGACTCATCTTCTCACAGCAGGACGGGTTTTGTTGCTTGGACCTTTCTTTTGGTTGTTGCCCACTTGCTTTTACCTTTTGCTTTGTGGCCTTTTTGGTCTTTTGCTGTTGTTTTGTGTCCTTTGGGGCCTGTTCGTAGTTGTTTTACATCCCATTGTTGTTGTTCAGTGTCTCTTTACAGGCCTTTTGAGTCTCACTTGGTTATTTTTTAATCTCTTTGGCGTCATTTTACATATTTTTTTGTTGAGCATCTGTTTATGGCTGGTTATAGTTTTGCTTTGACAGTTTATACATGTTTTGTGTCTCCTTAGTTTCCTGATTTTTAACCTAAACATCAAATCGGGACAAATAAAATGATGAGAAGCCTGTTTGGGGGATTCAGAGCTGCTTAAGAGAACTTTAAGAACGTTTATCTGCCTTCAAAGTGAACATAAGGTCGGTTTCTTTTTCTCACTCTATTTGTTTGTTTGCCTGCTTGCTTGCTTTTGCAGTGAGTTGATCATCACACACACAAACACTCAGTCATCTCTGCCCTGCATCACTGTTGTTCCTGTAATTGTCGCCTAGCAACAGGTTGGTGCCCTCTGTTATTATGTTTACTGGAAATGTTTGTGGTAAACAAGGAGGAGAAGAGGGAGGGGAGGAAAAGAGAGTGAAGTAGCCACGGAGAGAACAGAGGAAGTGATGAAGGTGCAAGGAAATGGGGAGAATGGTTAAAAGGTGAGCGTGCAGCAAAGTGACCTGCAGCTAAAATCTATCATTATCCAAAACAAAATGCTCTGTGGCCGGCCGGCCACGCCCCCTTCTGACTCTCAGGACTCATTCTCCCATAATTCCTCTGACCCCCAGCTGAGGCTAAGTAGCATTTGCCAACCAGTTTGTAATAATTACCGCTTTCAAATGCCAGCGCGCCACAGGGCGAGCTGGGCGCCATACTAGGGCAGTGTGCTAGCTTATGCTAATGGCTAAACAACATGATAAGTCCTTCGGGGTGAAGCAGAGGGTTCTGTTCGTAATTACTGGTTAGCTGTTAACTGTTAGCTTCTGACGTTGCCTTATTGTATGACTGGAGAGGTGGTTACATTTAGCCATTAACTTCCAAAGGGCCATGTTGAAAGGCCTTTGGAGTCATTAATTGGCTACTAGCCATTAGCATTTTATGTATAAAAGGCTGCAGACGGTTTGTGAAATTTTAGCAAAAAGGAAGCATGTGCAGAGTATGAGACAATGGGCCCTGAACAGACGTTTTTCTTTTTGTGATTATTTTTCTGCTTTTTTGTGTCATCTTTTTATAACTTCTTGAGGTTGTTTTGTGTTTATTCGTTGTCATGTTGTATCTCTTTGTAGTATTTTTGCATCTGTTTGTAGTCAAGACCAAAAAACACATTATGGGCCTTTTTACAGCTCTACAGCAAAGTGACCACACCTGCTTGTTGGCTCTACTGTTGGTACAAAGATTGAACTAACTACAGACATAAAGAATAACTGTGCTCTTTAAATTAATTAATCAATTTATTACGACTGTCAACCTTTTTCATTTTCTCATACATGTAACAAAACCTGGAAATTTGGGTGTCAGATGAAGTAGAATTTTGATGAATTTGACTGACTGTATTGTACTGAGTCGATCACGTTATTTAAGCACTGGAGTAATATGTTTGACTTGAGTCAGAATTGCTGCTTTAAAGGAAAGATGTCAACCTACCAACCAACTGTAAGATTTGGAAAATCAAACACTACAATTTAACAGACTCCTGAATGCTCAATTGCCTAAACATAAAACACACACACATACTGTGACATTAAAACCACAGAAGTCTATGACTATCAGTTATGCAGGTGTTTGTGTCTTCCTCAAACTGTGGTCTCCGTGGCAACAACAGACAGGGAGGATGAGCAGCAACTTGCCAGTGCCTACGAGCACCACCATGCATTCTGGGTAGACATTAGTGTCAGCCTGCCTCCCATCAGACAGGAGTGAGAACGCGATCTGATCAGCAACGCAAATGCATGAACACATATAAATATATACAAAATCTGTTTCTCTGTAAATAGATTCAAGCGAAGTCATGAGAATAAAAAAAAAAAAAATCTTTTTTTCTCTGCTTCTATGGAAATGTTAATGTCAGTCACAAAACCTAAATATAGCCGCATGAGTCAGTTTCACGCTACAGAAACCCAAGACACTCCATCAGAAATAGCCCAGGTGCTACTGCTTCTAAATACCTTCTGCAGGGATGATGAGTTGGAAAGCAACACCACCACATGCACATTAGACTTTCTGGATAATATTCACATTTGCTTCTCAGCTGTCCTGATCTCAGGGCAGATTCGAGCCATTTTAGCAAAGATGTTTTTTGCTTGTATCATCATACAAAAAAACAAAATCAGATATATTCAGATACACAGCAAAATCGTCTCTTTAGTTTGCACCATTTTAAAGGATAACTCTCTAAGGATAAATCTTTACCATCATTGAGCTCCCAGATGACACATTTTAACATAATGTTTTTCCACAGCCTTTGTCTGTGGGGAGCTGACAGGTTTACTCACTCCAGTTTCACCTCATTTGTCTGCTGATTTATTCATTTATTTCCTCTCAAAGATGTTTGTCCACCTCAGACCCCCCCTGTAACTGAGTCCTGTAATAATGCTTCATGTTTGGTCTTTGTAGGCGTTTTTTTATTTTCTAGTAGTTGCTTTGATCCGGCTTGTTTGCATCACTTTACAGTTGTCTTACTTGTCTTTTTAGTTGTGGCTTTTTCTGTGAAATTATGCAGCCAAATCTGAGCTCTCAGGTTTAGACTTAGACTTAGTCTAAAGCTTAGCCAGCCCCTTGGCTGCCTTTGCCTAATTGATCTTTCCAGCAACCCATCATTCGTCATGCCAAGGTCACACCCATCTGATTCCTTGTTATGTGTTGTGTCAGACTGAGCCTGACATCGCCCAGCATCACAACATCTCAATATCACGACACAAATCCTCCATCCGCTGCTCAGACCTGTCCAGGTGATGTTTGCTATATGATTCATGTCAGACCAAAGGAAAAAAAAAAAAGCACACACTCACATATGTGTGTTTGTGTGTGAGTCACCGTGTGTGTGTCCTCCTCCATATTTATTTGATGCTGCTCCATATTTGCCTGTACCAAGGCGTGTGTGTGTGTTTTTATGTCCCCCAACATTTGTGTGTGAATGTGAGTCATTGGAGTGGGAGTGTATGTTTTTATTTCTATCTGTGTGTGTGTGTGTGTGTGTGTGTGTGTGTGTGTGTGTGTGTGTGTGTGTGTGTGTGTGTGTGTGTGTGTGTGTGTGTGAAGTGTGAATTGAACAGAGCTGTGACCAGATGGGCTCTGTAGATCAGGTTACCTGTTTATAGAGCAGCATCTGTCCACCCTGTCAATCAAACAGAGAGAGAGAGAGAAAAGAGAGGGGAGGCGAAGGAGTGGGGGAGGCAGAGAAAAGGAGAGAGATATGAGTGAGATACAATTGAATGAGTCAGAGAAGAAGGTCAAAAGATGCGTTTGAAGTTTTCCCATCCTATATGTAAAGTAGGTAATGTTATTCCTCTGCCTTCCTCTCCTCCTCCTCTTTCCTTCTTGTGCTTATATTGTTTTTATCCTTTTCCTCTTCATCTTGCCTCCTCTCCCTCCTTACCATTTATTGTATTTTCCTCCTGTTATTCTCCCGCTTCTCCTAATTTTCTTCCTTCCTTATCTTTCTACTTTTTAATCCACCTCCTTTCTTCTCCCCACCTTTTCTTCTTCTTTTCTCTTTTTTCACTCGTCAGCTTTGTAATACTCCCCTTGCTCCTATTTTCTTCCTCTTCTTCATTCTTTTACTGGCCTTCCCTATCCCTCTTCCTCATATTCCACTCTCTTCTTCCTCTCCTTAACTCACTTTCTCACATTTCTGTTCTCTTCTTCCACACTGCTTTTCCATCTTCAATTTAATGTTGTTACCCACAACCTCCTCCTCTTCTTTGTTCTCATCCTATTCTTTCTTTCATTCCATTGAACCCCCTCCTGTCCATCTTCCACTCCCTTTCTCCTTCTTAGCTCCTTTTATTATCTTCCATCTCTACCTCTTTCTGTTCCCCCTCTCCCTCCTCCTTCTTTTCTTCTCTTCCTCTTTTTTCTTATTTCCTGTTGATCATTTGTTGCCCACCTCCTTGCATTTCTCCTCTTCCTCTCTTTCTGTTGTTCTTTGTCATTACATTCAGAAAAATATCACTTCTGCAGAAATCAATGCAAATATTTTCATCTTCTCTCTTTCTCTTTGCATCTCTCTTTCCCTTTTTTGTGTGTCTCTCTTTATTTTCTAGTTTTCCTCATGTTTCTGCAAATAAACGTGAATTCCCACTAAGAAATCGATGCAAATGCTGCCATTGATTTCTGCTCTCTTTTTTCTCTTTGTCGAGCAAATGTTCTTTTTTTCCCTCAAAATCAATACAAATATTTTGCTCTTTGTCTTTTGCTTTTCTCCCTTCTCCTTCTACCTCACTTGCCCTCCCTGTTTTGTTTTCTTTTATCGCTTTCCTACAACTGTCTATTTTTCTCTGAGATCAATGCAAATATCTTTTCCATTTTCCATCCTTTTTCTGTTTTTTGCTACTTTCCTCCCTCCTGCCTCTCTCACCCCATCTCTCCTTCCCTCTGTCGCTCTCTTTCCCTCTGTCTTTCACCCTCTCTCGCCCAGCAGCCATCATTATGCAGCTGATTGCTGCGTTTAGCCTGGTAATTGAAATAATGAGAGAAGATTACCTCGCCGCTTTTAGTCACCTAGTTTAATCCACCAATCAGCTGTCAGCAGCAGGTCGAGATAGAGAGACGTGTTTGTCTGTTTCCGAGTGTGTGTATACAATGTATACATGTGTAGATATGGATGTTTGTTGCCTATAGAAGCCTGTTTGTGTGTAAGTTAAATCGGCTGTCGACGGCAGGGAATCAGAAAAATCAATGGCGCTGTGTTCCCTCAACATGACCAACACAGACAACAAAGCAGCTCAGAGTGAGCGGGTGCTGCTGTTTTCCATCTGAAGTCAGTGTTTCTGTTGTTGCTTGATTTTTTTTCCTCATGTTTGTCTGATGTTTTTCTTGCTTGGCTTGTGTTTGGTTCATCTTCAACTGCAGGATCTCTTCATGTGAAAACAAAATCAGAACTCAGGGTAGTCTTGCTGGATTTTTCTGTGTTTTTACATACTTCACTAGTGCAACTAACCACACCATTTACAACAACCCCGGGAATTCATTTCTCTCAGACTAGTTGCTCATAAACCAAACTGAGAACTGTATCATAAAAATCAGACTTTTGTAATTATAAGCAACTTGTCAGCTCCAAATATTAGAAGTGCCCATAATAAACCACAGCTAGCCACCATGATGACCTCAAAGTAAACCTTTTTGATGTGGCAAGGTAGGGGTGAATCTGACTGAGAAACTTCATCCCGTATGTATTTTGTTGTTTTATCTATTGAGGTTTCTTGTCATGCGCACATTGTTCAAGCATTATCCACCATACTGTGCATGATACAATCACCAGTATCTAGGAAAAAAAAGTGTTTTCCTCAACTCATTGACAGTGATTCCTGGAGGTTGCTGGCTGTCAGTGGGTGAAATTGGATGCAAATAAAACTATGCACCAAAAAAGCAGCTTAGTGATTGTTCTGGTTGCTAGCAGATTGAAATGGTAGCCTTTAGACTTTCATATTTGTCTGCAAATTCTTGCTAACTACTAGCCGAGTGTGATGCAAACCAAACCAATTCCTTGAAAGTAAAAGTTACCATGGTGACCATTATTGCCTTCACCTTCCACATCTTCTCCAGCTCTTCTTGGTATTTCTCGAGCTACTCGTGTTCATTCTTGATGTTACTGTCGCTTGGTATTGCTACATCCATCACTACAGCTTTCTTCCTCTGCTTGTCCACCACTACTATGTTATATATTTTATATGTTGGTTACCTATCACAAGTTTGTCCATCTGTATCTGGAAGTCCCACAGAATCTTAGCTTAGTCATTCTCAGCTACATTTGAGGACATATCACATTTTGACCTCTGGGCCATAATCAGCACAGATGTTCCTGTATACTATGCCAACCCCTTGGTTATGGCGTTCCATGTATGCCCTGCCTGCTAGCATCTTGCACCCTGCTGTTATGTGCTGGATTGTCTCAGGGGCATCTCTGCACAGCCTGCACCTGGGGTCTTGCCTGGTGTTGTAGATCCCAGCCTCTATTGATCTTGTGCTCAGAGCTTGTACCTGTGCTGCCATGATTAGTGCCTTTGTGCTGTCTGTCAGTCCAGCTTTGTCCAGCCATTGGTAGGCTTTTTCTGTATCAGCCACTTCTTCTATCTGCCAGCGGTACATGCCGTGCAGAGGCCCATCCTTCCATGATTTCTCTTCTTCTTTCCCAGGTTTCTACTGTCTGAGGTACTCACTAAGCACATGATCATTTGTGGCCATTTTCCTGATCACTCCTGGATCTTTGGTGTTTCATCCAGGATAGTGGTTTTGACACTCACTAGTCCTCTGCCTCCTTCATTCCATTTAGTCTCAGGGTGTTGGATCTGAAACCCTTCATGCATGGTAAGTAGCTTTTGTCTCCTCCTTTGGTTTATTATCCCAGCAGGGTATCTGACAACTGGCAGGGTGTAGGTGTTGATTGTCCGGATCTTGTTCTTGCCATTCAGTTGACTCCTCAGGACTTGCCCTACTTTCTGCAGGTAGCAGTTGCAGCTTTCCTAGCCGCCTCTTCACGGTTCCCGTTTGCCTATGGGATTCCAAGGTACTTGTAGCTGTCCTCAATGTCTGCAATGTTGCCTTCTGGTAGTGAAATACCCTCATTTCTGACTATCTTCCCTCTCTTTGTTACCATCCGACTACACTTCTCCAGTCTGAATGACATTCCAGTGTCATTGCTGTAGATCATTGTGGTGTGGATCAGTGAATCAATGACTCGTTCACTCCTGGGATACAGCTTGATGTCATCCATGTAGCGGAGGTAGCTGATGTTTGCTCCATTCTGTAGTCAGTATCTGTAGCCAGTCTTGTTAATGATCTGGCTGAGAGGGTTCAGACATATGCAGACCAGCAGTGGAGACAGAACATCTCCTTGCAGTTGGCTTGAAGATGACTTATAGTGTTGTTCTCCACATCCCCATTGAGTTCCCGATAAAGGCTCTTATCGTCCTTTTGATCTTGTACAGTTCTAGACATTCCTAGGTCCATGTGTGAGGTATTGAGGCATCGAGTCATAGGCTTTCTTGTAATCAATCCAGGCAGTGCATACCAGTCTCAAGTGACTGCTCTGTCCAGCAGTAGGTGGTGTTTTGCTCCTCTGGTGTTACTGCCAATGCCTTTCTGGGCCCCGCTTGTGTATTGAGCCATCTGCCTGTTCGTCTTAGCCACTACGATGACTGACAGGAATTTCCATGTTGTGCTAAGGCAGGTTATAGGCCAGTGGTTGGATGGTACTGGTCCCATCTGGGGATCAGGATTGTCCAGCCTTCTTAGCCATTAGCAGCTGGTTCATTTGTGCTGCCAGGTGCTCATGAAGTACAGTCAACTTCTTTAGCCAGATGTGAATTATGTCAGGGCCTGGTGTTGTCCAGCTCTTGATATGTGAGACTCTTTATTGAATGTCTGCCACTGTGATGGTTACTGGATCCTGTTCAGGGAGGTTGCTGTGGTCTGCTCTTAGATCCACTAACCATTAAGAATTGGTGTTACATCCTTCTCCCATAATGCTTTTCCACTATTGCTCTGTTTCCAGCCTTTGTGGGGATGCTGTTCTCATACTGTTTCCCTACCACTGGGAGCACACCTTAGATGGTTCAGTGGAGAACATACGGTTTATTCTCCAGGCTTCTATGTCTTCAATTGGCTAACCAAGGCTGTGAGTGTTTGCTTGGCAGTTTCTAAGGTCTTGGGTGTGGACAGCTTGATGTACTTCTTGGACACCCTTTCTTCATCACACCTTTCTGCAGCTCTGATAGCTCGCTAATTTCCCTCCGTGCTGCCTTGATCTCAGCCTCTGGTCATTTCCATTTCCATGAAGCATACTGCTCCTTGTGGATGTTATAGCCAAGCATCTCAGGGATTGCTGTTGCTCAGCTGGTTGGTTTCAGTGATGGTCACAGTAGGGATTGTCCATAGTGCTGTACTTACATCTTCTAGTAGACTTTCAGAGGGTACTTCACGTAGTCTTGGTAATTGGCTTAAGGGGGTCCAGGTTTCCAGCTTAGCCATGATCTTATCTTTCAGGTCATCTGCTCTGGCACTCAAATTACCAGTTGTTCTTGGGGTCTGGTACCCAATCTCAGAGTGTGAGGACAATATCTTCCCCCTGACCTGATGTCTTGGCTCCTCCTTGCCATAGAATTTCTGCTGTACCTCATCAATCTCTAGTTGCGATAGCAGTTGCTTCTCGCAGATGTTGGAACACTGAGCTACAAGTTGTTCTGATGTCAGTCTGGGTCCATCGGTCCCAGATTATCTTCATGTAACCCCTTTCACTGGGATTACATGTGTAGTAGCATTCCAAAATAGGCCCTTAATCCCAGCATTTGTTTATTTTTTCCAATAGCAGTTTTTTTTTAACCTATGCATTTTTTTTAATCATTTAATTGATTGATTTGATTTTGGTCTCATCTGTCCAGCACTGGGCATTGTTCCAGAAGTCTTGTGCCCTTTCAAACAAACCATATTTGTTCAGTCTTCTAATTTTACTGTCATGAACTTTTTTTTTTTTTTTTGGCAGTATCTGTGAGCATTGCATGCGTTGACCTTGGGGTGAATTTCCTATTTTGAATATATGTGAATGATGTTTTTCACTGATGGACTTCAGATTGTTTGGACACAGCAGTATAACCTGAATGACACCTGAATGCTCCAGACCTGCTTTTACAAACATGATGACAAATTAATGAAGTGCATTTGATTATCAGCACCTGATTGTCAGTTACCCTCTTAATTCCTATGGAAGCAGTAAGACTGTACCTATTTTTTTCAAACATTGCACTTAGTTTTTGCTAAACGACAAATGACATGATGTCATGTTCTGTTGTTAAGGTGAGGCAGTATGTAATTAATTGTATGACCTGCTAAGGACCAAATGATTCATCATGTACTGATATGTAATTCTTAGAATTTAAAGAGTATTCACTTTTTTCACAACTGTATTTCATACTCATGAAGCTAACCACATATTCGTTCAGAATTTGTACCTGTGTTTATATTTTATTCACTAAATGCAGGCATTCATTTTAATATATACATATTTTAGGCAGTTAGGTCAATTATAAACCAGGTTGTCACAAGAAATAAAATAAATTGTTCAGTGTGTGGCCCTTCACCAGTGATGACATAATTACCTTGAAAAAGTAATCTGATTACTGATTACTCCTTTAAAAAGTAACTTAGTTACTTTACTGATTACTTAATTTTGAAAGTAACTAAGTTAGATTACAAGTTACTTTATTAGTTACATTTAACAGCTGTCAGTGTTGTGCCAAAAAGTGATCATCTGCCATAAAGTGAGTCTGATATTTATGTGTGCTTTTATGTGTAATGTCTTTGCTTATATTGGTAAATACAGTGCAGTCAGCATGATTTATGAAGGGCTTTTATATAAAATGAAGAAATAACCTGTTTTTCAACAATCTTTAGGAGTCTGTGTTATTGTACCTACATTATAATCAATCCAGTGCATTTTGGCCACTTAAAATATCTTTATAGAACTGTGATGTTATATTTGTTGTGATTTCTGCAGCCTTCTGAGCCAGATTTCTGTTTAAAATTACATTTTTAATGACAATGACACTTTTTACCTTGATAAAAAAAGAATATATAAATGTCACTTTGCCAAAAAACCGATTGCAGCTTGTACCTTGTGATAGGAATGCTGGTTCTCACTGTTTCTCGCTCAAAATGACCTGACCCCCCCCCCTTTCGTGACGACCACGAAAAGAGGGCGAGGCAACCGTGTTTAAGGCCAGCATTTCATCTACTACATAATGTCCGACCAATGTCTTCAGCTCTCCCCCACTTACTGGTTTGTACCGAAGTCCAGTTTTTGTTGTTCGGGTGATGGGGGCCTCCTGCATCAGCCGCAGCTCTGCTTCACACCACCTGATGAGACTTGCTCTGTAAGTTTGACTGTTCAAATTTGACGTAGTGTTTTTGAAGCTAGATAGCACTTTGTCGCCAGCACAGAGTGCAGAACTAACCTTGATATTGTCATCTTTAGCTGACAAACTCAAAATAGTGCCTGTAATTCCAGCTAGAAGACGCACATCTCTCTCCTCCATCCATTGTTTACGTTTATGTCGCTGTGTGCTATTATTGTCCTTAAGCTGAAAACGCAACGCAATTGTCTCATCAGCCAGACGTCACTCCCTGAGACACAAGAAAAAAGCAAAAAAATATATCTTTTTACTGAGGAAAATGACAAAAATAGTAACGCACAGTGACTTGGATAAGTAACTTTAATCTGATTACTGGACTGCAAATAATAACGCGTTAGATTACTCGCTACCTAAAAAAGTAATCAGATTAGAGCAGATATCATTGCCCTTCACATACTGGAACTAAGCCAGTCTAGTCCTCTAAGAAAAATGTTGCCCACCCCTTGGCTACATTAACCCTTCTTTTAGTTTTACTTCATTAATTAGAGGCCCCACCTCCTTTCCTTGTTCCAGGAAGGAAGTATTGAGCCATCGAACCCTTTTTGAGAGGAAGCAAGTTATACATTTGTGTTAAAAACCTTTTAAAGGCTTTGAAATCACCTGGATTTCTTCATTACTCATAAATTGTGATCTTTCTTTGATGTAATTTTAAAACTAATTATACATATACTGGCTAAACTAATAAGACAGAAACAAATTAAGTTTTCATGTCAGTTATTAAACACACCAAACTGTGCTGTCCAATATCTCGCTGCTGTTCTCTTTATTTGATTGCTGTTTTTTATTGGTTGCTTACTTTACAGAGGACAGTTATTAACACCAATGTCACCTTATGGTTCTGCCTGAGCTTCCAACTACTTTGATGGTATTGTTGTTGACATACAGCTTATCCTTCATCCCCCCTACTCAGTGATAATGTTAAGTTGCTTTTGTTAATTTGTTAGTTGCATGTTTATTATTGTTTTTAATTGATTAACAAGAAGCAAGAGATTGCTTCACACCACTTAAAGGGATAACAAAAACTAAAATTGACAGCTGAGTCATAATCATTACAATAATGTTTATCTAGAGTCCAGCATTTTCAGGGCCCCAAAAGTAGTTTGACAATTGACTGGCAAGCAAGTTTCATGGCCAGGTCTGTTGTTATTCTATACAGTCAGACAAAATACTTGAAGCTGATTCGAATTCATATTTCATAGCTTTTTACAGTCATTTCAAATGAGACCCAAAGAGATCTCAGTGCAAGTGAAGGAGGCCATCAATAGGCTGAAAAAACAGAATAAGCCTATCAGAGAAATAGCAAAAAGTGTAGCAGCGACAAAACTCAATAATCTGATGCAGAATAGAAGTAAACAATTTACAGCTGTCATAATTTTCAGGGACCTGTTCCAGGAAGCAGGTTTAGCTAACAACTCAGTTTGTTAACCCTGCGATGAGGGAAGCTTGGATTTTTATTTTCAGAAAGCGAGTTAACGTCCACTCTGAGTCAGTTACAGACAGGTAACAGACTCCTTCCCTCCTCCTGCACCTGAAACACCTGTCTGACATTCTGATTCATTTCCTCATTCATAAAGTTGCTGTCAAAGCAATCAGAGGATCAGGCCCAGATCCAGTTCACGCTCAGTCATTTCCCAGCTCATCCTGTCTGGATCTGTTCCTAATGGCTTAAATTTTTCCCAACACAATTCTTTATTTAAAATGACTCCCAAAGTGTACTGAAATATTTAAAATCTATCAAATCTGAGGCATTTTTTATACCTCGTTTGCCATTATTGATAAAACTTTACATTCATTAAAGTCTTGAAAAGCTGCCCTACAGTTTTTCAGTTATGTGTGAAACTCTGACTGAACTCTGACCTTTAACAGTAACTCAGTAAACATCTCTGCTATGGCTGTTCAGGGAGAGCCGTCGTCTATCAGTGAAGCTGAGATTAGATCAGAATAGAAATGGTTAAACTGGGAAACATTAAAGCAGTTTTTCTGTAAATCTCGTTAAGCATTTTTATCCAGTAATGACAGAAATAATGAAATTCTCCATATAAAAAAATTAAAAAGTGAGCTTGCTATTCCATCAGTAGACGAGACAATGGCTTTCTTTCCTCACTCACGCATGTGCTTAACTCAGGGGGAAATTACTGGACTGAACTGATTCTGATCGGCTATTTTGGAACGGGAAACTCAAGAGTTGCCGATCAACTCAGTTTGTTTTTGACCTCAGAATTTGTTGAACATGCTTTGTGAAATAGGGCCCTCATAAGGATCCAGGACATAAAGGCAGGTGAATATAAACAAAAACCAAACATTTACTGAGGTTGATGGGAGTATCCAAAAGCAGAAAGTCAATGAAAGGGAGCCCACAGGGAAGACAACGGGGAAGGAGCACAGACACTGAGACAAGGAGCAAGGATAACTGAAGCTGTTTATACTGACACATAAGGCTAATCAGGAGAATAGAGAACAGCTGGGTACACAGGTGAGACTAATCAGTGATAACGACATAAAGGAAATAAAACTAAACACAAAACACAAGACCTTATGGGCATTGTGAGATTTCAATCCATCACAACATAGTGTGTTACTAACGGTGTTCTTGGTGACTGTGGCTCCAACGGTCTTCAGATCATTAACAAACTCCTCCTGAGTAGTTTCAGGCTGATCCAGCATCTCTTTCAACCTCCAGACCAAAGATAGTCATTTATACTTCTTCAATTTTCCTTGTACTGGCTACACAGCTAATTGGTGGGAGCCAGAATTATGGCTGGGTTGTAGGGGATCAAATACGTTTTTCACTCAATGACATGTAAATCAGTTTATCATTTTTTTTAAAAAATGTGTTTTTTCTGGATTTTTGGTTGATATTCTGTCTCTCTGGATTAAAATGAAACTACCATTAAAAAATTACTATTTCTTTGTAAGTGAAGGAGATTAAATAAATGAGGATTTTGAGAATTTTGAGGTCTGTGGTCAGTGACTTCAGTTTCAACTTTGATGATGCCTATCACCAAACAGGAAAACAGCCAGCTAAACACCTTAGTATCAAAGCATCATGGGATGGCAGAATTTTCACTGCTTTTCACAAGGCTAAAAATATCAAGGTGCTTTCAATTGCTCATTTCTAGGCTATTTAGTTGCTAACAAATCCTGAAATGTTGACCATCCAGTAACCTATAGGCAGTGACATGATCACCAATTATTGGTGCATCACTGTGACCTCACAGCAAAAATATTCTGGGTTCATATCTTCCAGATCCCTCTCGCCTTGCTGTGTTGAGTTTGAGTAATTTCCCTGTTCTCTCAAAGTCCAGTTCCATGTGCGCTAGGTTAAATTATGGTTCGGACTTGGCCATGGATGTGAGGTAGATTAAGTGCAACAACTGAAGCACTGTTTGATGTACAGGTGACTTGTAGTATAAAGTGCCTTGAGTAGTCAGTGTGAAGGTGTAATATAAACACTGCAAATGTATTTGCAAACAGAGGGTGCAGCCAAAAGTCATTATGGATATCAATTAAATAATCCAAAAATAATTTCTGCTGATGTCAAAATTCTATGTTCAGGACCGTACAAAAGCTACAGGCACAGGTCATACAGGATTACTGCAGCACTACTGCCCATGGTGAAAGTGCACAGTCCAGGTGGTTAGAAAAATAGCAGCCATGTCACTTGGGGGGTGGGGGGTGGTACACTACCAGTCAAAGGGTTGGACACACTTACTTATTCATATGAATGGGTGAGTGTGTCCAAACTTTTGACTGGTACTGTATATTATTTGGTTTTTATGTGCTGATTCCTGTACCTTTTGACTACATGAGGAAGTTTTGCAGTGTACAGACAACTGTTAATTTGTAGCACAACAATGCAAGGATCACAATCAGCTACACAACACAGCAAAATTACCCTACAACCTGTAACTACTTCCTGTTTTGTGGCATCTGTCCTCTTCATTGTGTGTGCGCTCAGAAGCTTCCTGCTCTTCATTCCTCGCTTTACTGTCTCAGTGAGTTTATCTGGTTCTCACATGGATACATTACTGGTGACAAACACACACATACTGCCCAACTCCTCCTCAATGTAACTGTGATTGTCCTCTCCTCCCGCTGCGTGCCTCCTCGTCCTCCTCCGGCTGGCCAGCTGAGGCCTGCAGGCTTTCTCTTTGTTCTGCTGTGGCTCGACTGGCTCCCTCTCCTCCGTCCTCCCTCCTCTCCCCCGCCGGGATAAGCTTTTAGCCGCATCCTAGCCGTGCCGGCTAACGGCCACGCAGCAGCTCTCTGCGGCTTCTCGCTGTTCCAGCCAAATGCCGCCACACAACACCATATAATTAAGAGCTGTGGATGTGAGCAGGCAAATGCAAAGCAATTTGGGACGAGTTGAGAGGCTGAAAGAGACGGAGGAGGGAGTAGAGGGGGAGGATAGTGGCAAGCCAACGGCGGCTTCAATCTAATTGGGCCATATCAATTTATTTCGCATTTCTGAAATGTCACGCCACGTCATGAAGCTAAGCAAATTTGCATACGTACCGCAGCGTGTTTTTACATCGGCAGCAGAGTGTGGATGAAATAAATAGAGACAGGTATAAATAGAGGAGAGAAAATGCAGAGGAAAATGCCAGGGCCTTTCTCCCTCTGGCTGAACGCTACCAAGTGATGAGGGTGTGGCAACACTGCCGACAATGGCAACTTGTCTGATGCATTGCATGATGTTTCCTGATGGAGCTTCCAAACAGGTGGTGGTGGTTTATTTTAGAGAGGAAATGGCAACCAATAACCAGCAGCAACATACACCAATAATGACCACCAGCTGGCAGCAATACAGTAACTTACAGCCAATCATGCAACAGAATGACAATAGGTAAGACATTAAAGCTACAACAACCAGGCAAGGCAATAAACACACATACAAAAACACACTGCAACAGTCAGCAATGCAGTAACCAATAATACAATGCCAAAATCAGTGAAGGCACCTCAAAACACCACAAGAAGCAACAACATAACAACAACAAGTACCAACAATCTGCAATACAACAAGAACCACTAGCAACACCCAGGAGAAGTGCACAACAACAAGGAGAAACACCAAAACTGACACTCGACAACAACAACCACCAAAAACAAAAACCAGTAGCTGCACTCGGCAATGCAGATCAACCACTAGGAACAGTTAGCAACACAACAGCAGCAATTCATAACAGCAGCCACCAGTAGTGATAACCACTGCCAACAGAGCAATAAGAATCAGTAAAACAGATCAGTACAAATCAGTAAAAAACAGACAGTAACAGCAAAATCTACAACAAAACACAGCAGCTAAAAAAAAACAGCAACAAGCAAGCTGTAATGCAACAAAGGGAAATTAATAACTTTCAACTCAACAAAGCAGCACATTAACAGTCAATAACAACAGTCAGTAACAACTTTGATATAAAGGAGCGTTTGTTTTGTCTCCTTGCTTTAATAGTTACTGTCATTTGTGGCAGGTAGTTTGTTGTTCTTGATGAAGTTGCTTACATGTGTTGCTTCTTATCTGCATCAGTGTGAGCTGTTATGGAACAACAGTGGAGGACATTTGTTCCTCGAGTGGAACAGATTTCTCTGCTCCACCTCCTGACAGTCTTCATCTCCTCCTGTCTAATTTTTTTCTCCACTTTCACTCCTCTCCTGCTTCCTCTGTTATTTCTTTTGAAACTTTTTTCCTCCTCCTCCTCCTTCGTTCCTCTTACATCGTCATCACACCACCACTCTCTGTTGATGGTCTTCCAATTCAAACCAATTAGAAGTGCTTATTTCTGAAGAGCTTCAAGTTCATCTCTCTGTCTCCCTCTTTTCTGCCCAATTGCTCTGTCTGTCTCCACACACACTCTAACACACACACACATGCTAAGACACACAGTCACACACTCTGGACATGTTGTGCTTTGCTATTTGAAGTCATTAACAGAGGAGTGTTTAGCAAACAGCAGCTAAGAGCAGTTTGACATTTGACTCTGACAGACCTCTCTCTTCTGTCTTTGTCTCCCAGGAATGTGTGTGTGTGGGTGTGTGTGTGTGTGTGTGTGTGTGTGTGTGTGTGTGTGTGTGTGTGTGTGTGTGTGTGTGTGTGTGTGTGTGTGTAGTGTACCCTGTATTTAGGGATAGAGAGTGAAATAATGTATGAAAGTGTGTTTGCATATCTTGGGTGTGTGTGCATACATATTGTGTGTGTCTGTGAATGTGAACATGAATGTGTGTGATGACGTGTGTGTTGGATTGTCTATCTAGCACTTAAGTCAAAACTAGGCTCAAAGGGACAAGAGAAAGCGAGAGGTCAACGCCAGTGTTCTCCCTCTTTACATTTCTGTGTGTGTGTGTGTGTGTGTGTGTGTGTGTGTGTGTGTGTGTGTGTGTGTGTGTGTGTGTGTGTGTGTGTGAGAGAGAGAGAGAGAGAGAGAGAGAGAGAGACAGATCAGAAGATATCAGAAATTATACCCAAATCAAAGATCCTAGAACAGGAGCTGACCATGGACCAACAAGACCCAGTCACACTCCGCTGATCCTTCTGCTTCTCCAGCTTGTGAAACTACTACTGAGGCAGAACGCAAGTAACAGCTCTGATTGTTTGTCACTATTCTCACGATGAGAGTCATGACTAAATGCCATGCCATCCTAAACCTCAGCCAGGAAGAGTGGAATGCTCACATCAAACGGCTTGTAAACCAGACGATGGGGGGGACTCGCTGTCCCTGAAGACTTCTGCCCAGACATGAACCAAAAAAGGTCTGCAGGGTGATAATGAAAGCACTGCAGCAGACGCTCTGCAGCATGTGCCTGCTGGAATCTATGGTTTTATTTACTGTAGACCTCACCGCCAAGCCACAGTGTACGGAAAGATGTTCTTCATTGAGCACCTAAAGCAGAACAATTGTTTTGAGTCTTTCTAACACTGTAGGGTCTTTACCTTACAACATAAAGTGCCTTGATGTGACTTTTGTTGTGAGTACAGTAGGTGGTATATAAATACAACTGCATTAAACTGGATTGATGAGGAGACTGAAGAAACACTACGAGATATGATGTAACTTGTTATGGCAAAGTTTTTTTTTTTAAATTGACCCGTTTCAGCTAATCTTTATAAATGAAACTGTTATTTTGTAGGTGCAGTGCTAACAATATGTACACATGTAAACAAAACATTTTACACTATCATAAAATGTGAATAGATTTTCTTCTTGTTGCAGGTTCTTATTGTATTAACAGACCTGTCAGTCATTTAAATCATGAAAACCATTCACACTGGAGTTATAGAACAATCACTTGACATGTTTTTGCTCGTTATTATTATTTTTATTTTTTCACATTTATCAAACAAAGATAGGGAACATAATGGCATGCTCTCAGTGAAGTAATCATGATAATAACACAGTACTAAATGAAAAAAAAAAAAAATGAAAATACACCACTCAGAAAAAGAATTCAGCGCTGTGCAACCATTGTATTCCAAGCTAAGTATCTAATCTACATATCACATGACCTTTTGATTATAACTGCTATTTATATGATAAAGTGAAGTGTGTGTTCTTGCTGTGTATGTTAGCAGCTTCATCGAATCTCCTTCATGTTGGAGTGCTGCTCTTAATATTTCCACTAGGGGCCTTTCAATATTTTACAATACCACTGATTAAATGTACATACACCTATCTGGAAACCTGATATGCAATAGTAGAGCGTGAGTGTGACCATTGTTTGCGTATGTGTTGCCATAATCGAGGGTGATGAAAGAATTGATAGTGCACTGCAAAAATAGAAGTAAAAGCACTGAAATTAGAAAAATATTTTAATGAAGTAAAAGCATGTAAGTATTAACAGAAGAATATACTTACAGTTTCAGAGGAAATTAAGTAGATGCAATCAGACGCTAAAATTCCTGGTTACTTTAATCTATACAAAACTGCAGTATATTAAAAACCTGTGTACAGAATAGTTTAAAAGGTTTGCATTTGCGGTATAAGGTGTCCTTTAACCTTAGCAAAGTTCTACAAAGTGCTTTACAATGTTTTTTACAATGACTCATTTCCAAACACACACTTACCCTGAAGATGTGTTGCCAAAAGTATTCGCTCATCTGCCTTCACGTGCATATGAACTTGAGTGACAGCCATGGGGTTTAATGTGATGTCGGCCCGCCCTTTGCAGCTATAACAGATTCAGCTCTTCTGAGAAGACTTTCCATAAGGTTTAGAAGTGTTTATGGGAATTTTTGACCATTCTTCCAGAAGCACAATTGTGAGGTCAGACACTGATGTTGGATGAGAAGGCCTGGCTCACAGTCTCCTCTGTAATTCATCCAAAAGGTTCTGTCAGGTTGAGGTCAGGACTCTGTGCAGACCAGTCAAGCTCTTCCAAACCAAACTCACTCACCCATGTCTTTATGGTCCTGCTTTGTGCACTGATGTGCAGTCATGTTGGAACAGGAAGGGGCCATCCCCAAATTGTTCCCACAAAGTTGGGAGCATGAAATTGTCCAAAACATCTTGGTATGCTGAAGCATTAAGAGTTCCTTTCACTGGAACTAAGGGGCCGAGCCCAACTCCTGAAAAACAACCCCACACCATAATCCCCCTCAACCAAACTTTACACTTGGCACAATGCAGTCAGACAGTTATTGTTCCCCTGGCAACCACCAAACCCAGACTCGTCCGGTGATGGCGTGCTTTATACTACTGCATCCAACACTTTGCATTGTGCTTGATGATATAAGGCTTGGATGCAGCTGCTCGGCCAGGGAAACCCATTCCATGAAGCTGTCTTTGAGCTAATCTGAAGGCCACATGAAGTTTGGAGGTCTGTAATGATCGACTCTGCAGAAAGTTGGTGACCTCTGCACACTATGCACCTCAGCATCCACTGACCCCACTCTGTCATTTTACATGGCCTACCATTTCATGGCTGAGTTGCTGTTGTTCCCAATTGCTTCCAGGTGAATATTTAGTAGTGAGGAAATTTCACAACTCCTATTACAGTACCAAACTGGAATTCACTGATCTCCTGACAGCGACGCATTCTTTCATAAATGTTTGTAGTGGCAGTCTGTATGCCTAGGTCTTGATTTTATACACCTTCAATGATATGGATGGGTTACTGAATACTTTTGGCAATACAGTGTACCATCCAAGGCACTGGCCTGCTATCAGGAGCAATCTAAGATTCACATTCTTGTCCAAGGTCACTTAAGCATGTAGAGGGGGCAGGGATTGAACTACTAACCGTGAGCTTAAAGGACCACCAACTCCATCATCTGAGAGATTACAATGAGCCAAGTTAAGACAAATCAATGAAACTAATTTTCATAGAGTCTGTGAAACTTTTAAAAAAATAAAACCTTTGACATATTAAAAAGCTCTGATGCACTGGTCTGTGGTGTCACAGAAGGTACCTGGTTTGAACCTCCTGGTCCTTTCTGTGTGGAGTCTGCACCTTCTCTCTGGGCCACAGTCCATATTAGTCTGGTTAATTGTTCACTCCTGTTCTTCATCAGATCATCACTACCAGTATTTAAGGACTGGCTCAAGCTCCCACTCTTCCCAGAATGTTGTCTTTGTAGTCACAGTAATCAGATTTTGCGATGGTAGTTGAAATTCCTAGTGAGTTACCAGTGTTAGCGTCATTCTACTCTCTGCTTCTTAGAAAACAGACTTTGTCGACTGACGAGCTTTCTCCTTGTGCAAATTACTCACCTGATATTCCAAGTTGGTCTGTTCCTGCTAAAAGGGTTTGTGTTTTCACTCACCTCTTTGTTGTTATTCCTGAGTTATTGTTAAATAAATATTTTGAACTTTACCTTCATTGGTTATGACAAGAATAATGCATTTGTTGAACGTGTGGTAGTCTGAAGCACTCTGAGTGGTCAGTAACACTAAAAAAATGTGACTTTGTTTCCAGTTGGAAGTTCCAGGTGAGCAATTTTACATGAATCACCTTTATAATGAAGGTCTTTTGGTATTTTCTTATAGCAATCCCATGAGAAACATCTGAGACAAACAGGCAGTCAGCCTAACTGGTAGCACTGTGTCCATCTCCAAACATCTCTGTGCCATTAGGAAGCAACTAGTTACTTCTTTCAGTACATTTTTTAAACTTTTGGTTTTAGCGGATTTTAAAATGCTCACAATTCCATGCTGATAATGTTCCAAGAATGCCGTGTCCAAAATCAAAAAGAGAGTCCACCAAGTCAACACCAAATTCTTAAAGGTTGAGTCCACCTTGACGAGATATCGGGGATTCAATCAAGAAGAGAAAGTCCCAAGTCAAGACCACAGCCAAAGTCTGTTCTCATCTCAAGTCAAGGCTGACAAGTTATTATTTAGGACCAAAAAGATGCAAGTCTGGACCAAAAAGTCTAAAAATCAAAATGTTTTTCAATTTCAAGTCAAATCCATAAAGTTTCAAATTAATGTCCTACTATTTGTAGCACAACTCTCCTGAAAGTCATAAACATGATTGCCCTCAATATGGAATCATTTATATGTAATTAATGATTTCAGCATTATATCCACATGTTTACTTAAAGGAGGGAGTCACTTGGGTTGGTGAAAAATGCTTATACAAGATGAACAATGAGAGCAGCAAATGATGCATCTTTTTATGGTGTTTGTTGTTCTGTACTGTACAGGCAAATGTTTAAGTACTGCAAGTAAAGGGAAGATGCTTACAAAGATATGACATGATAATAGCTTTATCTATGATCTAAGCTATATTTAATAACTTTAAAGAGAGCTGTGTATTGTCATTGTCATTGCGTGTTGATCCTGTGTGAATATGTAGCAGGTAACCACATCATCTTTCCCTCTCACTCTCTTTCTCTCTCTGTCTTTGAAGTGGAGGTGGAAAGCTGAGCCTGGCATTAGCCGTCTTGCTCGCCCCAGGGCCCGACACTAATATGTGAATGCTGTTGAAATGAACAATACAACCTTTACATTCATTACACAGAGCCATCAGTCACTGTTTTTGTGTAAATGGAATAACTGGATGTGTGTGTGTGTGTGTGTGTGTGTGTGTGTGTGTGTGTGTGTGTGTGTGTGTGTGTGTGTGTGTGTGTGTGTGTGTGTGTGTGTGTGTGTGTGTGTGTGTGTGTGTGAGAGAGAGAGAGAATGGGTGGGTGTGGGAGGAAGGGCTGACATAGATATCACTAACATGCATTCACACACCACATGATACCTGTAGATACATGCACACATTTGTATTCTTTGTTCCTGACATTCATGTATAATACAGGTGTACACGGGGAGACATATAGGCATGGTGTTCACTTCCAATTTATGAATCGAAATCACATGTCCCCATTACTGTGCTAAGACTTGCATATTCTAAGTATAGTGGCAGTTAGCTTTTTGCTAACTTTTTCACACATGCTGCTGTTCATGATTGGATTGAGTCTTGAGGTTAGTTTCATGAGTTAATGTGAGGTCATTCACCAACAAACTGCGCAGAAGCTGCATTATGGATGGGCACAGAGAAAACTAGAAGGGCACTCAGTAGGGCACATACCTGACCCACCCCACATTTTCTGTGTGACGATACTACGCAGCAATAGATACCACCTAATGTTGACATACTCCATCATAAATTACTATATCACAAAGATTAGAAATGTATTTTATTGGCTTTTAAAACTGTAAAATATGATTTTATATTTTATATTTTTTATTAAAAATGAGATGCACATGAATGATAATAGCATATACTGTATAGTCTGGATATATTTTATTCAGTTTATGTACCCTAATAACATACTCTAACAAAACTAAATGGAAAAAAAGAAAAATAAACATTTGCCGAGATATGAATTATATATGTGTGTGTGATTTTTGTTTACGTTTTATAGTTGACTTGGCATTAATTGTAATTTCCCCATTGTGGGATCAATAAAGTATCATCATCATTATTGTGAGAATTTTCATTTAAAATAGAAAAAGACAATAAATTATCAACAGTAACTGTTTATACCTGAGTAACAAATGTCATTACAATAGGTGAAAAATTCACTGATATATGAATTTTAAAATTGCACAAATGATGAAATAGGGTTTTTTGTTGTTGTTGTTGACCTTTGACAATTAAAATTAAATCTCATGTTCTTGGGCCCTTAAGCAATATTTCTGCAAAGTTTCCCCAAATTTGGAGCAAAACAATTTGAGTTTTGAACAATTTTGGTGACCTTGACCTTGACCTTGAAAATTAAATGTTATATTCTTGGGTCCCTGAGAAATATTTTGTTCAAAACCTTTTGAGTTATATTGCTAACAGACAAACAAACAAAACAACAGAAATGAAAGCATCACCTCCCTCCACCTACCAGCGGGTGAGGTAATCAGGTTAGCTTAAGATGCCTGAAACCAGTCGGAACAGCTTTTGTTAGTAATTCTTAGAAAAATTCTGATAGGTGTCCTGCTCCTGTAGATCAAACAGGCATCCAAGTCCCTTCAAAGGCAGCAAAATGCATTTCAATAAAACACAGCAACCAGAAACAAAGCCAGGTAGTGTGATGATTTATGTTGTGAGGACACGCCAACTTCTATCAAGGTCACCAGAATCACCACAGTCATAACACAGACTGGTGATGAGAACCCACATGAGCCCAGAAACCCCAAGTGGCTGCAACCAAGAGCAAAGACCAAGAATCAGTGGACTCCTGCGTGCTGAGCCAGAACAGGTTAAGATTTATGTTGAAAATGCTTATGACCTTCAGACTGACAATGTAATAAAACATAATAAAGCTTTGACAACAAAGAATATACACTTCTATTTCATATACAGCACAGATGTACACTATCCCAGCAACCTGGTTGTGCCTGTCAGTGTGCGCTGTCCCAGCTTGCATCTTATATCCTGCTACTATGTGCTATGTGCATCCCATGCCTGGATTTGGTCATCCATGGTAGTTCCTCTTCCTGTTCCTCATCACAGTCTGAGGCATTCTTGGAGCAGCCCTTTGCAGAGGGTCATCTTCCTGATGTATTCGTGGATACTGCATGTTTCCTCCTGGGTTGTAGCTCTGACACTCACTAATCATCACCCTCCCTCTTTCTGCTGCTCGTAGAGCTTCAGGGTGCTGAATTTCAGATCGAAGCCTCCCTACATTGCAAGTTTTTTTCTTATTTTGACATTAGTGGCATCTATCTCTTCCGGTGGCCAGCTTATTATTCCAGCTGGGTATCTAATGACCAGTAGGGCATAAATATATATATATATATATATATATATATATATATATATATATATATATATATATATATATATATATATATATATATATGTATCAGGGGTATTCAAATAAACTTTAAAGAGGTCCAGTCCGACAAAATTTCTATATATATATAAGGTTTTGTTAGTTTTCAGAGCATTACTTTTTATATTTGGTTTCATGCTTAGTTTAAGTTTAGTTTTCGTCAGTTTTAGTTTTTCATACTTTGTCAGGTGCAAGAGTGACTATTGCATAATAATAACTCGACAAAAGATACCGTTTAAAAAATTGCATTCAACAACCAGCTGTTCACAAAATAGCAACATTACGTGTTTAATGTGTGTAATATTAAGGAAACACATGAACATCAACAAGGAGAGACATAGAGAAAAACATGAACTCCAAAACTGAATAAACTCTACAACAAACTTCAGCATCAGTGCAGAACACGTGGTGTAAAACATCAGAACACAGGGAATGTTGGACAAAAACAAACTGAACTCTTTGAAGGAATCAAAGCTCAAATCCAGCTGCATCCTGATGTTCTCACCACATGAAGCTGCTTCTGTCTTGGAGCTGCTAGGAGAGCTAGCTTTGCGACCTCTGTACACAACCTACTTAAGTGGCCAACCATTTATGCTTGTGTAGCTGGATTGTGTGTGTTAATTACCTTGCGGTCGTGTGCTGGTGTTTTATATGCGGTGCCGGCTGGGACTTTTTTGGTCCTCGCTCTTTGTGCTCAGTTTCTTGGCTGCAAACATATTCGTCCCTGTTTTTCCACTTTCTTCATTTCTTCACATCCATTCCGATAGTTTCAGCAGTCTCCCTCCAGGAATTTGCTGACATTTGTGAGTCCTTATATTGATGATATTATTCCTGATTGTTATTCACTCACTGATAAATTCAAACACTGCAGCAAAAAGTATCCAGAAACACACAAGGACTGAACAGGTTAATCACAACCTTGTGGGCTGTGTGGACTCGACATGTATTTCGATTTCTCCGGAGGCGCACGTCAGGTTACGTTGAAGGATCAGTGTGGTTTCTCGGCAGACCGCTGCCATTACTTTGCGGACCGATCCGGTGAGGACGCACACGCATGCACACAGTTGCCCGATGGCGCTCCCAGCTTAAACTGTTAGAGCGGAAAAAAATGATTTCATATCAATCCACAAGGGTTTTTTTAAAATAAAATTACGAAAACAAAGGTCATTTTATCTATAACTTCTGTTAGTTTTAGTTAGTTTTGTAAACTCACAATACTGGTTTTTGCTTTTAATTATAGATTTTAATTATTTCAGTTAATGAAAACGTTTTTCAGTTTCAGTTTTCATTATTTATTTCGTTTTCGTTAACTATAATAACCCTGTTTATTACAAAGTTTACCAGCGGGCAGGAACCAGCTTGGTGGTATCACGTGGTATAGCCAAACTCGCATGCAATTGGTCAGGTATTAGGTTCGGGTCTGCTTGAGACATCGTCTCGGTCCGGATTCGGCCCGAGGTCCACCTATTGTTGATGGCTGATATATACTGATGGCTTGGATCTTGTTCCTACCATTGAGTTGGCTTTTCAACACCGGTCTTACCTTCTGGATGTATTTGGCTGTAGCTGACCTTCATGCCTCTTCATCATGGTTCCATTTGGCCTGTGAAATACCCAAGTGCTTTTCCTGTATGTCTGCTATACTGCCTTCTGGCAATTTTAATCCAGACCACCTTCCCTCTCTTTTTATCATTCGAACTGGATAAGTGTGCCATTTGACCACACTTATCCAGTCCAAATGACAACCCAGTGTCCTTGCTGTAGATCATGTTGAAGTGAATCAATGAGTTGATGTCTCACTCACTCCTAATGTGTATAGCTTGATATTCAGGAGGCAGCTGATGGTCACTCCGCTGCTAAATATAAGGTCAATGATGAGCTGGCTTAGGGGATTGAAGCTGTGCAGAACAGCAGTGGGGATAATGCATCACCTTGGTACATTCACACAGTCATCATCACTTTGATGGTGACTATGTGATTTCCTTGTAGATGGCCTCTACAGTCCCTGTTCAGTCCCTAATGAATGTTATTAGCACAGCATTAGCCTTGTACAGTGCAAAGCACTAGTATCCATGTGTGGTGCATTGAGTCATAAAATTTCTTCTAGTCAATCCAGGCAGTGCTCAGGTTGGTCTCTCCGGTCTTAGAGTCCTGGTGTACTGGTCCATCAACCAGTAGCTGGTGCTTTGACCTTCTGGTTTTATTTCTGATGTCCTTCTGAGCTCGGTATGATGCCTTTCTCTCCCATAGGTTCCTCTAGTATTTCTCAGTCTCTGTTCTGTGTACATGTGCCCTTGTACTACTGTTCCCTTGTAGCTGAGAGTCCACGACGAATGGGCCTTTGGAGAACAGGCCGTTTATTTTCTTGGCATCTGTATCTCTAGTATATACAGGGGTTGTACAATGAAACTGAAACACCTGGTTTTAGACCACAATAATGTATTAGTATGGTGTAGGGCCTCCTTTTATGGATGTGGTTCGTCCTTCTTGGTGGTATGCTGACATTACCCTGGATACCGTGGCTCTTGATACATCACAAAGACTTGCTGTCTTGGTCACAGATGCACCAGCAAGATGTGCACCAACAATTTGTCCTCTTTTGAACTCTGGTATGTCACCCATAATGTTGTGTGCATTGCAATATTTTGAGCAAAACTGTGCTCTTACCCTGCTAATTGAACCTTCACACTGCTCTTACTGGTGCAATGTGCAATTAATGAAGATTAGCCACCAGGCTGGTCCAATTTAGCCATGAAACCTCCCACACTAAAATGACAGGTGTTTCAGTTTCATTGTCCAACCCCTGTATCTTCAGAGCTGTGAGCCTTTGTTTAGCAGATGAGAAACAAAGTTATTGGCATTTATCAGTCTGCAAAGGGTTACAAAGACATTTTTAAGGCTTTGAGACTTCAGAAGACCATGGTGAGAGGCATTAAGCACAAATGGAGAAAACATGGAACAATGGCAACCATGGAACAATGGCAAACTTTCCTGGATTACTAAAATTACTCGATGGCTTATCCAGGAGGTCACAAAAGAACCCAGGACAACATTTAATGAACTGCAGGCCTCACTTGCCTCAGTTATGGTCAGTGTTTATTATTCAACATGAAGAAAGAGACTGGGCAAAAATGGCAGCCATGGAAGAGTTTCGAGGCCAAACCCACTGTTGACCAAAAATAACACAAAAGCTTGTCTCACCACTGTTCAGTCTCTCACATACAATATTATGTGGACTAACGAGATGAACGTTGAACTTTTTTTAAGGTTAGTGTCCTGGCATCTGGCATAAAACAAATACAGCATTTCATAAAAAGAACATCATACTAAGAGTAAAACATCGTGGTGGTAGTGTGGTAGTCTGGGGCTGCTTTGATGCTTCAGGACCTGGACAGCTTGCCATAATTGATGGAACCATAAATTCTGCTCTCTACTAGAAAATCCTGAAGGAGAACGTCCGCCCAGCAGTTTGTGTCCTGAAGCTCAAGTGCACATGGATTATGCAGCAGGATAATGATCCAAAACACACCAGCAAGTCCAGGCCTGAATGCTTCAGGTCAAAAATTAAGGTTTTGGAGTGGCCTAGTCAAAGTCTGGACTTGGATTCGATTGAGATGCTGTCATGATCCTGGGTCTCCAACCCAGTGTTTTGTGTTTTGGACTTTCACATGCTGTTATCTAACATCTCTGTGTAATTCTTAGTTTATTGTGGTTTTTTGCAGTTTTGAGTTTTGTACCTTTTGTAGTAATTCCTGGTTGGTTTCTTCATTTATCCTCAGGCCTTCTTAGCTTAGATATCTGAGTTCTATTCTTGGTTAAAGTTATTCGTATTTAATTCCTGTTTCCCTGTGTCTGTGTGCCAAGTCTGCTTTTCTTTGTCTTGTTTGCTTGGTATTTAGTTTTACTACCCTGGTCCGGTCCTCTGTAGTTAGTTAACCCCCAGCTAACCCGACAGCAAGAAAATGGAGGCACGCAAAGCACAGGTTGAATCCCCAGACCAGCAGTTTGCAGTGGTAGTTTTGCAACATGAGAGCCATCTGAAACACACACAGCACCCTATACTGCCAGGCGATCACCGCTGAAGCACCATTACTTGCTCCTACAAGCTGTGAACAGCTGGTTAACACCGAGCCTGAGGCGTCTGATCAAAAGAACTTTGAATTACCACTAACGTGACCGTTTGTCCTATCGGAAAAATTCAAACAGTTTCTGAAAGCTGAGAAACTGCACTTCACAACCAACCAGGGCTTTCAAATCAAGCCGGTGCCAGGCATAGTTTCCACCTACTCCACCACTCTGCACTGTCTACTTTTTAATTTTCCTAAAAAAAAAATTTGCTCCGTCTCCATTTCCAGCGCCATGTGGACGCACATGGCAATATTTACATGCTAATCTGAGCCATTTGATTGGTTCACAACTGTCATGTGACTGCCATGTGACTATTCATATATTAAACTGGCATTGGCTATGTTAGCTTGCCTCTGTCTCATCCATTGTTGTGTTGTGTTTTGTGCCACATACAAATTACGTCAAGAGACTACTGCCCACGCTGCTATGTCAACTCCACCCACACTGAGGTGGTCCTCAATTGCAATGGAAACACAACACGACCATGGCGAGTCATGCCCAGTCAAGTCGACCCACACTGAGTAGTTACTTATGGAAACACGGCTATAGTACCATATCACCCTCACAGACCTCTCTGCTCTCAGACTGCTGGCTTACTTGTGGTTCCTAGGATACTTAAGAGTAGAATGGGAGGCAGAGCCTTCAGCTTTCAGCTCCTCTTCTGTGGAACCAGCTCCCAGCTTGGATTCAGGAGACAGACACCCTCTCTATTTTTAAGATTAGCCTTAAAACTTTCCTTTTTGATAAAGCTTATAGTTAGGGCTGGATCAGGTGACCCTGAACCCTTCCTTAGTTCCTTAGTCGCAATGCAGGGGGTTTCCTATGATGCACTGAGTATTTCTTTTCATTCACCTCTTTTCACTCTGTTTATACATCACTGCGCATTTAATCACTAGTTATTATTAGTCTCTGGTCTCTTCCACAGCATGTCTATTGTCCTATCTCTCTCCCCTTATCCCCAACTGATCGCTGCAGATGGCTTCCCCTCCGTGAGCCTGGTTCTGCTGGAGGTTTCTTCCTGTTAAAAGAGAGTTTTTGCTTCCCACTGTCACCAATTGCTTGCTCATTGGGGGTTAACTATGACGCTATTAATATTGTGATTTGGCGCTATTTAAAAAAAAATTGAACTGAATTGAAATTAAAACTTAAATCGCTTTTTTCAGAGAGTGGATGAAGTGCTGCGCTGGCTGCACCAACATCCAAGTATTCATTTGAATTATGAATTATGCAAAGTGTCTCTTGTAGCATTTAAGTATAGAGTTGGGAATTTAGCATGAAGGTCCATTTTAACTTCCAAGTTTTATTCAAGTTTAGTGGTGTACTCCCTGCTAACAATCTTTTTTGTCAGCTCTAATGTTTAGACCATTCATTAATTTGTTTGTGGCCACATACTGTTTTAAGACTATAGATATAATAGTTGTCTGCCAAGAAGGATTACCATAGAAACTCACCTGCAACTGACACTTGCACACACCTACAAGCCCATGCTCATCGTTGCAAATTCCATTCTTCAGCACACACACGCACGCACACACACACACACACACACACACACGCACGCACACACACACACACACACACACACACACACACACACCTGCCAGGATGGATCAGGTTCAGGTCTTCAGAAAGTCCACATGTCGGCTCATTTCTTCTCCTCCCTCAAATTTACCCTCCATCTCCTTTGTTGTCTAACTTTTCTCCCCTGTGAAAAGACTTCAACCCACACAAACATGACAGCCAGCACACACACACACACACACACACACACACACACACACACACACACACACACACACACACACACACAGTCTTTCTTTCCAGCCGGTGTAATATGTCACCCGACTCGCTGTAATTACGCCCAGGGTGCTAATAGCGTTTCTCTCACCTCTCTGGGAGCCAGCCAGCGTTCACTGAAAGGTTTGTGAGTGTGCTGAGGGGGGGAGTGAGGCAGGTAAATTAATGGGGTCGATGCCGGTGATCTTTGAGCACCTTCTTTTGTTGATTCTTGGTCAGCTGAACTTTTTTTTCTTTTTTGGGAGGGGGAAAAAACAAATGTATGTGTCCATATTGTGTGTATGTACAGTACTGTGCAAAGCTTTAGTGCACTTTTTTTTCCTTCATCAGTGGCATTTGGCAGGGTGTAACCCAGCTTGGTTTTGATTTGTGACTTTTTGTTCTTGATATGAAACCTTATATTTATAGACTTGAGCCTGTTTTGAATTTCACTTGAAACTGGAGACTTTTAAACTTGAGTTTGGCCTTACTGGTCCTAACTTAAGACTAGACTTTAGAAATGGTGTGACATGGTCTTTATTTCTCCCTTAGCTCTCACTTGGGACATTATAACCTTCAACACAATGGTATTTTTCTTTTACTTAGGACTGATTGATTGTATTGAAGACTCACTTGAGTCCATCCTTTATCACACAAAACAATGATACATAAAATAGATAAGATAAGATAAAACCCTCAGCAACAAACGGACAAACAAACAAACAGAAAAATATGTTCTAATTTTAGAACATATTTTTCTGTTTGTTTGTTTTTAACTCCTCCTTTTTAACTTTTGTATTTACTTCAAAAACACAAAGTAACAAATATACTAAATTTGTATGCAGCGATAGCATCCTAACACCATTCTACATCAGTTGCGAATGTTTAGCCTCTGTTCAAAACATTTTTTACAGCACTCGTGAGGCCTTAAGTAGTTTCAGGGCAAAGGTTTGAAATTAAGGATACAGTATCGCTTTAAGCTAACACATCTTTAGGGCAGAACCAAGACTTTATTCCTTCAAACCAGCAACTCCATCCCAGAAACGTTACGGATACTTTTCCTGCTGCCCTTCTCATCTTTTTCCTCTGCTCCTCTTGGCTGGCAGTGAGATAAAAGGCTTCCTTTGTGCTGAAGGTTTGTTTGATTTGCTTGCTGAATTTGCGCCGTCAGTTTGAGTCAAAGAGTTGTTTTCATCGGCAGCAGAGGGAGGGCATGTCTGGTCTGTAATCAGAGCAAAAACAGAGGAGGAGGAGGAGGGAAGGTATCTGTTTGGTTTGCTTTCAGGAGAACCGCTTGTTTTGTTGATGGACAGCAGCTCACTGTCATCACCAACAGAGAAACATCACATCAGCACAGGTCAAACAATGTCAGACAGCTGCAGTATGAAGATGTTTGTGTCTCATCATACAGAGGGAGCTCTAAAGTAAACGGAGGCCTGGTGCAAAAAAAAAAAAAACATCAACCAAATCTCATGACATCATCATTTACATCTGTTCTCTTTCCAACTTATTGTTGTAAAGTATTTAAATATAAGAAGAGGTGATGACTCTAAACTACTACTTGAAAAACTCATCTTACATGACGAAAATTGTGATGGGAACAGAGAGACTTGTTATATTTCAAAGATAACGTGTCCTCACTTTAGGAACTTTCTATTGAAGGGAGGCAAAGTCAGGCCTAATGTGGAAATGAGATATTTGACAAAAGTGAGAAATAAAGGCCGTGTAGGGATTCTATTTAAAAACGCTGGAATTTAGCTTGTTTGGAAATTAAGGATAATTTTAAAAGTCAGAACATTCTCAGAAATGTGGGA
This sequence comes from Archocentrus centrarchus, assembly GCF_007364275.1. Classification (NCBI taxonomy): domain Eukaryota; kingdom Metazoa; phylum Chordata; class Actinopteri; order Cichliformes; family Cichlidae; genus Archocentrus; species Archocentrus centrarchus. The sequence goes on from NC_044367.1 coordinate 6,224,944, forward strand.
CTTTTTTGGTAAATGAGGACATTTGTAGAAACTGGAAGCATGCATAGCTCTTAAGGTTGTTCATTTTGCCCTCCTAGTTGTGGAGTTGTTACTAATTAAATCTGGGTTTCTGTTTTCATGGCTTCGGGTATTCAGACAGTACAAGAGGACTTTCCTTCAGAACACCATTAGTGACATTAAGTCTACAGAGGAAACACACAAAAAAGCCTGTACTTACAGCAAAAGCAGTACATTGATACTTTTGATCATTTATTTGAATTTGCTGACAGTGATATCAGAGTGTGACTGAAGTTTGGACAAGATACAGCAGAAGTCATAAAGTCCAACAGTGTGAAGACGTCTGAACGCAGCAGGATGATAATGTTTCAGAGGTGAGGGAGGCTGACAGTCAACACGTATCTGTTCGCGGAAACACACTCCCTCACACACAGTCATGCACACACACACACGAATAAACAAAGCTTTCATTCTTGAGGAGAAAACTTCCTCTATTTCGATTCGTTGGGAAAGCAACTCACCTGAAACAAGGACCTGTCACACATAACGCATACACACACACACACACACACACACAGTGCGTAGCCAAGTCTTTGTCAGTTTCAGACAGGTATGCCCCCTGATATAACAGACTACACACATAGTTGGCAACAAAACAGACCACAGCACAGTGTGTGGGTATGTGTGTGTGTGTCTGTGTGTGTGTGTGTGTGTGTGTGTGTGTGTGTGTGTGTGTGTGTGTGTGTGTGTGTGTGTGTGTGTGTGTGTGTGTGTGTGTGTGTGTGTGTGTGTGTGTGTATCCTTGTTAGGACCAATATGAGTTTTAGACCCTGTGAGGACAGCTAGAGTTCGGTTCAGTTTTGAGGGGCACTGTCAGTGATGCTCATGTCAGTGAGGGTCCTCGCAAAAGATGCCGATGTTTTCTAAATGTTTTGTAAACATTTGTACAAATTAGTACAATTCAGTACTGACCATCATAGTGAGGTTGCAGCTGAGTAATAACTGAGTAATAACTTTGGTCACTTTTTAGCAAATTGCCAAATATTTTTGGCCAAAAAGTTCCACAAAGATTCTGTTTTGTGTTTCTTTGTATTTGTTTTGTGTCTTTTGTGTTTGTTTTGCAGTTGTTTGTAGTCTTTTGGCATGTTTTGTTATTGTGTTGCACTTTTTTGTAGTCAGTTTAAGTTTCCTTGAAATCATTGTGCATCCCTTTGTTGTCATTTTTGTAACTTTTTCTGGGCATTTTGTGTCTCTCTTTAGCTCCATTACGCTTGTACTGGTTATAAAGAGAGCCTCTGACTACGGCTGGCTTGTGTCTAAAACTTGCTACCACAGTAGGTCCCCATTGATGCTCCTCTGCACATAGATAAATAGAAAGAGAAAACTACTTATCATTTCTATGCTGATGACAATGCGTTATGTATGTCTTTTAGTCCTCACCAGCTGACTACGCTGTTCACCCCAGACAACTGTTTTTTCCAGGATTAGCGACTCACTCTCCAACAATTACCTTGTTTTAAATTCTAACTCAGACCATGATTATTGTTCCTTCTGAAATGCATTCAAGAATCAGTCAGCCCTTGCTTCCTTTTGCCCATCTGTGAAGTCCAGTTAATATTTGATTCTTCCGTGGGCTTTGATTTGGAAATACAATCTATCTCACATTCCTGTTTTGTTTTGTTTTTTTCCTTTAAGGAACATTTCTAAATTGCAAGCTATAATCTCCTCCGCTGATTATGGCTGTATTTGTGTCATCGTACCTTGATTACTGTAATGCTCTGTTTACCGGCTTAGCTAAATCATCTCTTTCACACCTCCAAGCGACACAAAATGAGGCAGCCAGATTATTAACATGTTCTAGTAAGCGAGCTCACATTACCCCTATTTCATGCTCTTTACATCGGCTCCCTGCTGATTTTAGAATTCATTTATCTCAATCTATCTCACTTTAGCTCAACTTCTTGTTAAACACACTCCTGCTGGCAGTCTTCAGGCACAGGCTCAGAATTTAGTACCTGTTGCTCATTTGAGATTAAAGACTGGGCCAGGGCCCTTCAGTCTGTGGTACCGAGAGTCTGGAATAATCTACCACTTCAGCTTCATTTAGTGGAGTCCTTTAAAAAGCAGTTGAAAACTTTCCATGTTTAACCATCTTTAATCTTTTGCGATTCTTTCATTTTTCCTGTTTTTATTATCTGCTTTTTTATTCTATTTTTACTCTGTTTTAATGTTTTTTATTATCAACTGTGTTTTTATTTTCTTTTACATTTCATTGTGATTATTACTTGCTTTTTACTTACTCTGTTGTACAGTGCTTTGTGGCTTCTTGGCTGCAGAAAGCACTCTATAAATACACTTTACTTACTTACTATGTGCAATATGGAACTGACCCTCTGTAGTTCAATTATCTCTAAAGGTTATTCCAGAACATCAGGTGCTTTTCAAAACAACTAAAATGATAATGCAACAACCAGTACAGCAATGATTTTAATAACATAGACTATAGTCTGACCATATTTCCATCTGTCTCAGATGTGGTGACAGTAGGAAGAGGACAGCATGTAGGCAGACTCCCAGCTGAGAGTCTTGGACACTACAGTTCCCAAGATGATCTGCAATGCAGTAAAACTCTTGGTCCTTTTTATCAATCAATGTTTCTGACGGTCAGAGCGTGATTCTGTTCACTGTTCACAAACTAATCCTGCATGAAACCAATCTCAGTCTGTCAAAGTTATTTTATTGGGGTTTTTTTTTTCTATTTCCCATTTTCTGTCGTGGTGTGACATTAGTAATACAAGCAAGTTTACGGAATAAAAACAATGACAGAATAATTATGCCTTTTATCTTTCTCATTTCCTCTTTATATCTTTCCATTCCTTCACTATTCTTTCTCTTCCTCCAGCCTCCTGTGACAGTTGACCTCTGACACCTGCCGCCTCACAGTGAGGGTGTGTTTATTTCACCGGCTGTGTTGGTTTCTATTTTTTGTCACTCCTCCAACACTGCAGCACACAGTCATGAAATCTGAGAAATTAATCAGAGCCATTGTTCTTCGACTTCGGAGCGTAACATAGCGCACTGTTTGTCTGTGTGTGTGTGATTACACACTGTCAGCTTTCTCTCTGTTTGGTTTTGTTTATACTGTGTTTTTCCTATTTCTCAGGACAACAGAACAAGCTCTCTTTGTCTCTGTTTGTTTGGGTATTGTGTGTATTTTCATACTTTGTTGGCCTAAGTACAGTGCAAGTATTTTCTCTTTAGTAAACAAAAGCAAAACAAACACTCCCCTCAGGAGTCTGTGTTTTCAGATGAGTTTTGTTGCCTTTAAGTGCAATAAAACAAGCAAACCTCAGATTTTTGAGAAAACAGATACGACCAAGACGATAGGGCAGTTCCATTTTCTTTCCATAATTGTACTCCAATACATTTCAACTAAACTATATTTTGCAGATTCAGATTTAATATGACACAAAAAAGAATCACAAACTACCCAGCAGCGTGTAAATTATCTCCATATGTAGCAGCTGCAATATGAATGCAGCCATGATTATAATTAAATAACATATTACACAGATATACTGTTGTAAAATGAACCATTCTGTGTGAGTACTGATTCCATGCTTAATAACTTCTCATGTATACAAGAATTTATTTTTTAATGCATTAAAATGTAGGACAGTAAATAGAGCTGCATGATGTTTTAATTTGTACTGTAATAAAATTGAAGCTGGAAGACGCTGTTAGCGATCAAAAAAAAAAAAAAAAACCAACAGTGTTTATAAACTTTTAATTCCACAGATTTACAGACTATAAATTCAGGGATCTGCAGTTGTATAAAACAGCTTTTTGTGTTGGCTAATGAACAACTTGATTCAGATGTAAACACATTGTAGATGCCAGTGTCCACACACCAGGTTGTACTGCATAACAAGGGAGAATAATTTGATATATGAGTATGAAATCTAAATATATATTTAATGTAAGAGAGCATTTCTAGTCTTTTCCTCAGGAAAATATCTGAGTATTTCTACCACTGTTGGTAAAACATCATCCTTAGGGCTGTAATGGATGAACTCTATCTGTACACATGTGTGATGGAAATCTTTTGTGCTTTTTAGGCTTCTTAAAAGCATTATATTCTTTATTGATTAATAAGTTCAGTATTTGATTAATCCCTTTGGCTTTGGCTAACATGTGAGGATATCTTTAAAACTTCAAATTTAGCTGAATGCAGCTACTGGTGGGCTGTTTTGTTTTTAAAATGCAGGTGTGAACTTACTTCAGGTAGAGCCTCCATTTATAAGGCTCCAACTTGCTGGGAAATCTAATTTTTAGAATTGATCCTCTGGACAGCGTGCACATCCACACTATGTGTGACTCGATAACCCATGAAGATGTGTTTGGGACTTGAAAGGTGGTCGTAGGAACTGCTCGGCTGTTCTGCAGCACCGGGTTTCATGTTTGACATGTTCCTGCATTTCTGCAGGTTCAGTGAGGGAAATCCAGGGAAGCCAGACGATAACCTGTTCACTCTGTGGTTACACAAACTCAACTTACACTTAGTGTATTTACATATTTCACCTTGCTAAGTACTTGTGTGTGTTGTTCTTTCCATGGTCACAATAAAATAAGTGCTCCCTTCACTTCTCTGAGTCTATTGACATATTTCCACATTCCAAATTACCTGTGTGCGTGTGTGTGTGTGTGTGTGTGTGTGTGTGTGTGTGTGTGTGTGTGTGTGTGTGTGTGTGTGTGTGTGTGTGTGTGTGTGTGTGTGTGTGTGTGTGTGTGTACGTGTACGTGTGTGTGGTTTCCCCTTTTCTCCCTCAATAACACAAACCAAGCGCACCCTCCCTTACCTGTCAGCCCCAGCTGGATTGTTTACATACTTTGCAGCTCTAAGTACATGTGTATGTTTTCGCAGTGTTTCCTTTCTTTGGGTACAACAAAACAAGCGCTCCTCTCTTCAACATGACAGCTCACTCTAAAGCTAATGTGGCCCTCGAGGGCAGAGGAGGGAGGGAGGAGGAGATGATTCATAACGACCTGCCATCCTGTCAACACACACATACACACACACGCAAATCTGCACTCAGCCTGTAGGGACAATAGGTGCTGTTGCTTTTAAGGGTGAGTCCAACCTGGATCGTCTTACCTTCCCTCTCTCTCTCTCTCGCTCTCTCTCTCGCTCTCTCTCTCTCTCTCTCTCTCAAAGTCATTTGTACCCCCCCCTACACTCACACACACACACACACACACACACACACACACACACACACACACACACACGCTCCTCCCCTGTAGACTTCTCCATCATTAACAGCTAAAGTTACTCCCTTCCCCACCACCGCCTCAACCTGCAGATCCTCCCCCAACCTCCCTCCAAGCTAAACACACTCATCACTGTCCTGAGTGTGTGTCCATAGGTATGTGCGTTGCTAGTGACACACAAAATGCAGTGAAAAGGGTTAGCAGAGCTAAGCTAGTCAAAAAAAAAACTGTAATTGTGTAAATTAAGTAGATTATGACAGTCAGTTACACAGGTGATGTTTATGTATGGATAACATCAACCAACTGTTATCTAACAGTGTGTGTGTGTGTGTGTGTGTGTGTGTGTGTGTGTGTGTGTGTGTGTGTGTGTGTGTGTGTGTGTGTGTGTGTGTGTGTGTGCGTGTGTGTGTGTGTGTGTACTCATGCACAACACACAAGGGATTTATTGACGGTAAAATTAAAAATCGGTTCACTATTATGAATATATTACCTTAGTATTGGAAACAAAAGTAGCCATGTTATTTAATATTTCGGTTTACGATGCTTCACATTAGCAACAACTTGTCAAAACCTCCATTTATAGATGTGTAAAACTAATTATTTGTCTTTAAAGTCAGTCAGTTTTGAAGGTCTTCATGAGTGTATTTACTTGTTCGCTGGTGACCCTGATATGAGTTTGGAATATCTGTCATGTTTTGTGTATGCAGTTCTCCTGGGTTTGAGAAACCTGGATATTTTTTTCCCAATAACAGAGAACAGAACATCATACTCTCCAGCTGACCTTTCTGGCCTGCATGTCAGTGTGTGGTCACAAACTCTGGCCACTAACCAGAGTTTTTGGTCCATGGTGGCAGTCCAAAAGTGCAGGCAAGCATGAACGTGATTTTATTCATGTTTCACAATTGTTGGCTTATTTCCTAATTTTGGAATCCTGTGTTTGGCTTCCAGCTGCCATGAATCATCAAGTTTTATTTCAATGTCCTTCCTACATACTGGAATTTTAGGGATTTTTGGCAGATGATTTACACAGCGCTTGTTCCACTACATCTACCTGTACAGTTATCCCAGCTTCAAATGTGAAGTGAAAGTGTGTGAAAGTGTTGATTATTTTAGTCTTATTTTACTTAAAAACATTCTTTGGAACAAAGCTGAAAATGGACTGATTTCGTTAGCTCATGCAGCAGCCATGCAGATGTGTTCATGGAAGTTGGAAATATTATTAATAACAAAGATAAAGACCAGCAACCTGCAGCTGACAGGCCTTTCTAACCTTATTTATTCTCCCTCCACCTTTCCCACCAGCCCTCCCCTGGCACCTCCACACTCTGTAAACAGCAGTTTGGTGGGAAAGTTTGGTCCATCCATCTCTCTTCCTGTCAGGTAAGATGAGATGAGGCGTTCGGGCTGATCGATTGGTTTTAGCTGCAGACCACTGTCAGACTTCTCCTGCTCACTGAGTCACGGTTCTTTCTTTTTTTTTTCTCCGGTGTTCTGGTAAAGATAGTAGATATATGTTTTGTAATCTGTGATTATTATTTTAACACAACCTCTGACATAAATATCCAAATATATAAGTGTTGATTTTTTTTATGCAATGCAGATCTTTATTTATTTATTCGGGAGGGGTGTTTAATTGTCAATTGTCCAAATCTTCTTCCAAATTTTGTATTTTTTTTCCTGTAACTATGACTCCCAGCTCACCATGCTACCCCAGAATGAACCTTCAGGTGTTTGTGTGTCTCAGGTCATGTTGGTGTCAGATCAGCCAGGTGCTCAGGATTAGTGTCGCTAAATTCTCTGTACCTTGAAGAGCAGCTGCCGCTTATCACCTAAACAGGAGACGAACAAAAACACGCGATTAAAGCTTCAGACGGGACTCTGAATGTTAGCATTTAACCCTGGTGGGGACAGAGTCAGATTTTAGTCTCTGAGACACGTCCACAGTGTCTTGATTTTTTTGTCACACAATGTCCAAATGGAGCTGTTAAAAGTGAAATTAAGACTATTTTTATGCTGGTATAAAACAAAACAAACTTCACTCTTGACAACCGAACTGCACTTTTTAAAAAAAAACTAGCGATAAGTTGGACGTGCTTTAAATGACTCGTGACTTATCTTTGATATGTCACAAATGACAAGCTGTCTCGCATTTAAGTCCTGAACTGATCACTTAATAACTTGAGGCTTAATTTGGACTTACAGAACAAAGACCTCTGAAACATCACTTTCACCTAATCGCCATCACTCCAGAGACCCCGACACACGTCTATAAATCTGAATCTTGTCTTTCATGTCTTACAGTTTGTCGATGTCTAATGGATGCTACCTTTAGCTTAACTGCTTCCTAGCTTTAACCTAAATCTTTATTTACCTTATTAGGATTTTATTTTTTGTCCGGGAAGTGAAGACAAAAGCCAGCAGAGAGATGCAAGGGTACAGATTACCTCGCACTCAGGTGCTTCTGTTTAAAGTAGAAACTCAGGCAGGAGAAAATCCGCCTTTGTGTGATTGTGTTGAGCTGTGCACCTCTATAAGTGTGCATGTTTTTATATTTGAGCAAATTTAACGTTTTTATTTACATTTTAAACATCTGTTTACATGTTAATATGCTTTGTGCGTTCACATACATTTGGTCATGTTGTGTAGCTTCCTGTATAGGAATGCAAAAGAAAGCAGTTAAACAAATTATATTTTTTTCTGTTAGTTTTGGCCTTCATGTGTCCGTGGAGTCATTCCTCTGAAAAAAAAAATCACTTCTTTGCTCCTTTATCGAGCTTCCTCTTCATGTTTTTTTCACAGAGCAGAGAAGCACACACACTCACTGAGAAGGCTGAATAGGCTGGAAGAAAAATATTCATAGGCAGAAGTGGGGGGAGGGGTGGAGTTTTAGCCAAGAGGTCAAAGGTCAGGGGCCCTTAAACCAACACTTTGGTCCACTAAAGCTCACAGCAATTACCTCTTAGACACACTCTTAAAGGGAGAATAAGCTTGATTCAGCAGCAGCCCCAATTAATGCTCGTGGAAATGGCTGAAAGAGAGAGGCCACGGACACAATCACAGCCACTTATTGAGTGGTCCCGGACCCCTTGCTCACTTTCTCAGCCAAAAAGGAGAGAAAGAGAAGGAGAGAGAGAAAAGAAGAAGAGGACAAATTAAGAGTGCAAATTAACTCTCTCCTTTGCATTTTTTTTTCTCTATCAGCATCTTTTCATTTGGATAATGAGGCCATCTTGACGTGACAGATCAGCCACACAATGCCACACATCCATGCCACATGACATGCTCATCTAACCTTCACCGTGTTGGCTGTCAATAACTGACGGCCGCGCATTTGTTTTTTGTTTGGTTGTTTTTTTTTTCATTCTTGTTTTTTTTTTTAACTCCGGTTGCTGTTTGTATGAGAAGGTTTTCATGAAATCTCAGATTCTGAAAGCAACACATTTACAGAATTATTCATAGTATTTTTTTTTTTTTACTCTATAATTTTTCTTTTCATGTTTGCATGTTACTGGTGCCAGTTTTCTAAATCCGTCACTGCTTGCTAGACTGATTGCCTTTATTCCCGGCAGTTCTTGTCACTTCTTTGAAAATCAGCTAGCAGAGGCATGAAAGTTGCAGCAGATAAATTATCTGCTACAGTCAATGTTTATGCTTCAGCAGGCGTGAACAGCTGGATAAGTGTTCATTTAAAATTTTCATTATTATTATATAACAGATTTATGTTTATGTTATTCTAAACTCTAGCTGGTTTTTCATTAGAATGAGTTGTTTCTTGCAGTTGCTACCCTTCCAGGTGCTTTGCAGTCCATCATAAAAACAACTGCACATTCATACTTCCAGTCTCCCACTCTACCCAAGCTGCAACGTGGAAAAAAAAAACAAAGTGGAAGTGCCACAAATGGCAGTTCCTCTAATGACAACTCAGACTGGCCCCAAAAACAAGTCAATCTGCATAGATTTTACGTATATTCTGTATTAAAATATTCAACATTACATCATTAAAAAGCATGTTTACAGCTTGGTTTTGTCCTTTTCTGCCTTTTGTCACTAATATACTGGTGATGAATCCATTTGCCGTTTGGATACTGGCAAGGCTTCAAGTTAGGTGCATGACTGCTTTGATTGACAGTTGTGTCAGCAGAGAGACCTGTAGCCAGTGGCTGTCTGCTATGCCAAACTAAACAGAACCTGGCCTATCCGCTGTGTTTGTGCTGTCGGTGCCTTTCGGAGCATCTGACAAATAACATGGCCAAAAGTCTAAAGTTGAAGCTTAAATTTGTGGCGTGCAGAACCGGTGGGTGACAACAGGTGGCTAGATCCCTGTCAGTGATTCTCCCACATCCCAAAGACATTGTGGATTCAGATCTGATGGAACAGGGAGGCCACTGAAGTGAGTGTGTAGAGGATCTTTAGTATACTTTGTGCGTTATTCTGCTGGCAAAAAGAATCATAAACTGTGGCCATAAAAAGCCTTCACTCATGTAGCACTTTTTCCAATGACTGTTGAATGTTTCATATTCATTCACAAACGCCCCACCAGTGGATGTGTACCCGCCAGTCAAGGTGTTTGCAACTTCAGGTTCAGGGTGTTCTCACTTTGTTGTGTGGAGCGGCCCAGGATCGAACCATGTTATGTCTTTCTTTTTTGATACTTCTAAGCAAGCTTATGGGCATTAATTTATAATGGATATCATGGATCATGTTATAGCTCTCAGATTTGACTGTACTACAACTGAAATGTTGACACAAATTACAGCAACTTGCTAGTAACTGAATCCAACTGTTGCTGCAGAAACTACTCTCCTGTTAACATTGAGCCAAGCTATATATATATATATTACATTATTTATGACATTACATGCGCACAGTTTGCATGACCTGTAGAATCACAATTAAGGGGAACTGCACTGAGCTGAAAATGCAGAATTATCCTTTAAGTAAAGGACCTGAATACTTCCTTCTGCATAGATCAATGCAGTGTGCTTGTGCTCATGCGTAGAACAAGTTGTTACACATATGCACACACACACAACATCTTGCCCCTCTTGTGCTAATTTAAGCAGACATATTTGGATATAACATATACATGTATATATGCATGGTTTTACACTTTCGCACATTAATATATACACTGACACACAACAGTATAGACCTGTTGTGCGTATGTGTGTTTCAGTATGAAAATGTGGGAAAATATCGTAGGGAAACCTTCAAATCCCATCACACACATCCTCTGAGGCTGGATCACACAGTGTGTTTTGGCAGTGCAAATGTATTCATGTGACTTCTGTCTGTGTGTAAGTTCAGATTGACACTCCGTCAGTCCCTGCTGGCACACTTCGCTGTGGAGTTCATTGAAGACACGAGAAAACACAAAGATTTTAATTTAGCACATCAGCAACATCCTGTTTCAGAGTTCTGTGCGTTCGTTGCAGGGATCGTTCTGGTTCTGGTTCTTGATGTGGGGTGACTTTGGGCCAACACTCTTTGCTTTCACTATAACAAGTGCTAATCGTGTCACAGCACTGTTAACACTGTTAACGCGGTTACCCGTGATTATGAGATCTTTATCCTTATAATTTAATTGTGAGAAGAGGAAAAATGTGATTAACAGTTGTCTCGGGACCACGATGACACTTCCTGATTTAATTTCCCTTTAATTTATTGCTTGGTTGGAGACATGAGGCTTTTCTCAGTACCAAGTTCCTCATACGCTAAAAATGAAGCATACATTTCTTTGTAAATTTGACTACATATTTGCTGTCTAAATTTTAAAAAAGGAACAGGAACAAAAAAGGACATTTTTAATGACGGCAATATTTTTGGCTGCTGGTATTTGCTTATTTCCATAAAGCTAACCAAATCTTATATAAAACATCAGCGTTTTGTCACAGACAGAGCAGATGGTCCCCAGTGTTGCCAGATTTTCATTTAAAGGGGACCTTATGCTTTTCCTTACTTTCTGACGTATACTGTATAATGTTATATTGGTGGATGTTATTAAACATGGTCAAGGTTTATAATAATGAAGTCCAACCATGAACAAGTAACCTTCATTCTGCTGTCAATGCTCTTTTTTAAACAGTATGATGGGGCAATCTATAAAAGAGTCATCTCAGGCACACACTGGCAGTGAGCACAGAAGCCCCTCTCAGCTGCTTTTCAAATCTTTTGTTTGTAAAGAGGCTTAGAGGGTACCTAAAACAGTTTATTTTAGACAGGGTCTACATCAAGGCACGCTGAAAAATAACTAAGGGTGGATTTGGACTGTGGATTATGCAAAGAAAATGGTGCTAGAAATAAGCATGATGGGTTTCCTTCAATTGGGTCAGAAATTTTGGTTTGTGGAGATAGTTAAATAATATTGGCTGCTCCTTCTAACACCACTTAAAGATCTACACTCTAAAATGTAAGGGGGCAGCAGGACTATATTAGAGTACAAGTACAGTCAGTTTGTGTAGTTGCTGGATGTGGAGAAATGCTGTCTAAGAACTGAGCCACTTTGCCGTGGACCAAATATGGGTTGGAGCATGTGTGAAACCTCGAGGCCTTCATCTACCAAGTATGGACTGTGAGGGGCAAACCCTGAAAATGACACAGGGTGTATGTGCACGTGCTGGAACAAGCTGCAGCTTCCATGACTTAAATGATCTGCTGCTAAAGTCTTAATGGCAGATATAGCACTAGGGCACCTTCAGACATCGACCCCCACAGGACCAATTTCCCTGCATGCAATGGACCCGTGTAACTTCAAGAAAGTTTCAAAACAGAGCAGTCCATTTTCTGTGTTGGTAGGTAGGTATAGTCACACTTCGCTCTCACATTTTCCCAGGACATGTGTGTTGTAGTTGTGAGACAGAATGTGAACCCCCTGTCTGATAGATTGGTCTTAATATTTACTGAAGAACTTTAATCACCAGAACTAAATGAGACATAGTTGTCTGTCTGTTGGTAATCACTCTTCTTCTTCTGTGGTTCTAATCGTTGGTAGTGTAAAGTTTGGAGCACAGAGTGATCGACCTCCAGCTGATCCCTGCAAGCTCCAAGTGTTTAGAGTCAAACTTCAGTTCCATCTGATCTATCGGTCGCAGTGTTTAGGAGCAAACCTTCACTGACTCGTACTCAGCGCACACACAATGGATCGCACACCAGGGACTGCGTGCGTGTGTGTGTGTGTGTGTGTGTGTGTGTGTGTGTGTGTGTGTGTGTGTGTGTGTGTGTGTGTGTGTGTGTGTGTGTGTGTGTGTGTTTTAACCATATTCCTCATCTCCATCAGCAGCCAATTGGTCAGCTCATTAGAGGATCATACATCAGTGCTGGCCTGACCTCCCTCTTAAGTTTTCCTCTCTCTGAAACTGTGACTCATTTCAGTTTGGATCCACCAAACTCCACATTTCTCGGCTGTATATGTCACCATCACAACGGCAAGCTGTCATCTTTCAAAGGTCTTTCAGAACAGTGCCAACAAATTACGATACAATAAATATGGAAACACAAATGTCTTTATATGAAGGAACAAAACAGAGTTTCTATACAAATGCAGCACAAATTGTAACCAAGTTTTAAACATTAAGATTTTTTTTGCAAATATTAGATGCAAATATCATAACTATGATTCATGGACATGAACAGCAGGTGAAACTTAATCTCAAGTGCTGTTAAACCACTGCAGAAGAAAAGCATACAATTAGAAGACATCACTAAAAGGTCTAGTCAAAAATGAAATGACCCACAAAAACTTCTTTCCTCACTATATTTCTGCTGTTTTATTTGGGTTGAGGTCTGAACTGACTGAGCCATTGCAGCACTTTGATTCTTTTCTTTTTTTTTAGCCATTCTGTCCGTAGAATGAGTTTTCAAAAATTAGGTGCTGCCTTATTTTTGGCTGCGGACAGTTGCGGAAAGGAGCGTATGTGATGAGCACCTGTTGGGTTCACGATCAGTGATGGCTCCATAATGCACGTCTTCAGTCTGCTAACAGTCTGCAGTCAGGCTGAAGGTGGTGGATAATGGCCCGGGCCTTTCATTACCCTGAACAGGATAAGCGGAAGAGAATGGATGGATGGATAGTTTAATTTTTTGTATATACAACACATGAATCATTTCAGAGTACTTTGGATTTATTTAACTCACTTAATGTTGCCAAGCAGCTTTTTCCAGATGCTAGTCATATGGCTTGCATAGTTTTTAAGGTGTTACTGTAATAAATTGCAGTTTGCCTTTCTTTTAATTCACAGATTGAGAGTGCACTGTGATTTACGCTTTCTGATTCTATATATATTAAATGCCCATGCTGTAAGTTGCTGGATGGTTAAGTAAAATAGATTAATTGGCCAATTCTTATGTTATTTTTCCGCTTTCATGCTGCCGTCCACACATTCAGAGCAGTGGATGTACTTGATGAAGGACCGCGCAGCAGGTGAGACTCTGCTCAGTGTCAGAACTGTCATAGTTTACCAGAGATACTGCATGTGCTGTTTCTGTTTTTGTTGTATTGGGATGGGGAATGGGAGTTGGAACAACACACCTCTCGCCTTATTTGTCAGTTTTTATGTCCCCATTTCCTTTCCACACCTCCTCTCCAACCAGTGTTAGTCCCTCCCACCAAAGGTGCAAGCAGAGGACGTGAGGAAGAGATATGATGAGAGAGTCCAGGCAGCATCACTGTGGTGATAAGACATCTTTACTTTGGAGCCTCATTTTAAAGTGATGTCAGTTAAAAGAGGTGTGGCACAGGTGTGGCACGTCTGCCTATTGTGTTGTTACAGAGTACTGTTGTGTCTTATGATCTCTGACAGTTGAGCAGAACAGTACTCATGACAACCTGAATACTTCCTTTTGATTAAACTTACCAAGTGCCACAGTGTAAAATGTCACATTCACAAATGGAGAAGGGCAGAAAGTTGAGCTCTTCCCCAGGGCCCTTCTGCCCTCCAGTCAACTATACAATCTGTCTCGTCCAGAGAGGGAGGCCATGGAAAGATACATTCAGGAGTCACTGGCAGCAGGGATCATCCAGCCTTTGTCTCTTCTCTCTGTAAAGATTACTGTGATTTAAATCAGATCACTGTAAAAGATAGGTACCCTCTGCCTTTGATAATCTCACATAATCTAAAGCGTTCAAACCCCTCCACGGTGCCACAATTTTCACCAAACTGGACCCTTGCAACACCTACCACTTGGTCAGAATTAATTAATGGGAGGAGTGGAAAACTGCATCCAATACTCCTCTCAGTCACTTTGAGTATTTGGTGGTGCCTTTCAGCCTAACTAATGTCCCTACTCTATTCCAAGTGCTGTTGAATGATGTGTTGAGACTTTCTAAACATTTTGTATTTGTTTACTTAGATGATATTTTGATCTTTTCTAGAACAGAGAAGCAGCGAATGCACGTTTGGAGTGTCTTATAATGCCTGCTAGAAAACTGTTTCTAGGTCAAACCTGAGAAGGCCAGCTCCGTGCATCTTCTGTAACTTTGTTATGTTTTCAAAGAAGGGCAGGTGAAGACAGACCTGGAGAAGATCCAAATTAGATGTTGGCGACGCAAGCTCCAACCCTGCACCTTCTTTTCCGGACGTCTCTCTCCTGCAGAGCTAAATTACCATGTCGGGGATCGTGAGCTTCTAGCAATTAAGCTTGCACTTGTTGGGGGCAAACAGGCTTTTATAATTTGGACAGATCACAAGAACCTAACCTATTTATAGAACACCAAAAGACTGAACTCTCGCCAAGTACACTAGTCTTTGCTTTTCACTTGCTTTAACTGCACTTTCTCTTATCACCCAGGTGCCAGGAATGTTAAGCCAGACATCTCATCCCATTAGTTCTTCACAGAAAAGGGTGACCCAGAACCCAATAACATCCTCTCATACACTTGCTCAGTGGGAGCAGTGACCTGGGAGATAGACGACCTCATCCAGAATACTCTTCAGATCAAGCCAGATCCAGGCAGCAGCTCCCTCAACCACCGGTACGTTCGCTCCTCTGCCTGCTCACCAGTCCTGCAGTGGATCCACAGCGCTAGATTCACCTGCCATGGGGTAAGCAGAACAATCATCTTCCTGAGACGGAATTTTTGGTGGCCTATTTTGGAGGGAGAGGTTAGAGACTTTGTTGCAGCCTGTTCAGTTTGTGCCAGGAGTAAGACCAGAAGACACCGCCCATCTGATTTGCTTCAGCCTCTGTCAGTCTCACACGGGCCCTGGTCCCACATCGGCCTGGATTTTGTAACATGTCTTCCTCCCTGTCATTCTAACAATCATACATAGATTCTCTAAAGCTGCTCGTTTTATCACTCTCTCTAAGTTGCCATCGGCCACGGAAACTGTTGACCTGTTAACTGACCATGTTTTCAGATTTCAGATTTCGAGATTGTGTCAGAGAGAGGACCACAGTTCATGTCCTGGGTATGGAAGACCTTCTGCTCAGCTCTGGGACCTGAGTTAACCTGAGATAACCTGAGTTAACCTAGCTTAAGTTAACCCCTTAACTGGCAGCAAATAAAATCACCTGAAACAACTACATAACACCCTCTGGTTATTATTGGCTCTGAACAACCCATTTCATAGCCTATTAATCGGCTGCGTCTGGTCCGCGGGCCGAATGAAGTGCATTTATATGGCAGGCTAGACCCGCCCATTTTGACTGACACCTCATTCGGCCAATCATGTTAAGAAATGGGTTTCCCAGAGCCAATAATACTCAGAGGGCGTCACGTAGCTTTGTGAGGTGATTTGGTGCAGCCAGTTACATGATTGGCCGAATGACGTGTCAATAAAAATGGGAGGGTCTAGCCTGCCATATAAAAGGGACTACAAACGGCCCGTCACCGGGCCCTTGCCAGTTAAGGGGCTACCCTGAGGCCCCTCACCTGTTGCCTGCCTCTTTCAGAACTCACCTCGCTTTCCATGTCTCTCAGTTAAAACCTGTTTCTTCCAGTCCATTGACCCAAGAAAGTTTTTTGTAAAATGTAAATTAGTTTCTACAAATGAATGCAATGTGAATATCCCCATGGTGATGTGAAAAACCATGTCAAGTTTTGCAGTTATGTTTGTGAATTTCATTTTTGCATTTTTGTCACTCAAAGCTGGTGCTGCGTGACCTCTTTGTTTATTTGAGAGTTTCTACGAATTAACTTTTTACTATTCAGATTTCCTACCAGACTTAGGGGAGGAAACCTCAGCACAGGCATTTCTAGCCACACAATGACAGCTTGTTGGAACGCCGCAAGTCACTTAGGTATATTGCTCAAACCATATCTCAAATAATATTACATTATTAAGTAATGCTGTCTAATTGAACAGCCTGTTTTATACACTGTGACTCCACAGAACCTGTAAATCTGGTGTAATTTTGTGCGTATTTGTCGGGGACAGTTTATATTTCATCAAAATGACCCTGAAGAAGGCGATAAGGTGAAATATGTCAGTCAAATAATTAAATTGTTAAAACTCCAACACAACTCTGTGAGAGTTTTAATCTTCTGTGACTTTCTGCTCTCCTTGGAAATAGATGAAATTGTGCCATAAACCTCTACTTTTCAACACTTTGCACTTTCATACTGTTGGGGGGGGTTTTCTTTGTTTTCTTTGTTAATGTTAATGTTGAATTGGAAAGTCTCAGCAAAGTTTTGTTGTCAGTGATATTTTTGTTGTTCATTATCTTTTGGGTAGTTTTTTTCTTCTTCTCCTTCTTCCTGTTCTTTTTAATGGCCTTCGTGTCCTTTGTTCTTTGTGTCCTTTTTCTTCATGTTGTGCTTATTTGTGTGTTCTCTTCAAGATTTATTTTAAGAAACAAGAAATGACACAAAATCTGTTTTGTCAGTGATATGACAGGGTATTATTAAGCTTTATACATGTTACACCGAGCTGGTGCACAATCTGAAAAACATTGTTTTAGTCTGGACAAAGGAACAAACGTGAGGAAAAAAAAAACAACAACTGTGTTTTACAGCTTGGTGTGGGCATGATCCTATCCTGCTTCTTCTGATTCTGTCTTCAGCAGATCTTTGGCTCATTAGCTCCCAACCGAAGAATCGTGACTTTCACTTCAGATCAGACAGATCCTTCTTTTTCTGTCACTGTAAGCACTCATACATATATATCTGCTCCAAAACATAGCCACTTAACTCACCCTGACAGTCGCCCCCTCCCGTCCCCACTGCTGTTGCTATTGTCCTAATACTCACAAGCCAATTTCAGCAAACCCAGTTAACAGCCTGCAGAACTTAGCCAAACTGATAGACTGACAGTTCTCTGACAAAAGCCACACAGGAGAAATTCCCCTGCCGCTAATATCTGCTGTCAGCCTGGACGCATCTAAAATGCAGCTAATGCGTCGCCCCTCTACTGCCGCACCTCCCCCCCTCCACCGCCACCTCCCCACCTCACTACAGCTGACAGAGAGAGAAAAAGGGAGAATGATATGAATACTCTGAGAATAACAATGCTAAAAAAAAAAAAGAAAAAAAGAAAAAAAGAAAGAAAGAAGCTGCTCTCTAATGGTGCCGGCAAATAGCGAAGCATATTCAGCCTGACAAAAGGGGCTTCTGTGCGACGGGATGTTCAATCTTCCCAGGTGTCAGTGCCTTCACACAGGAGGGGAAATGGGTGCCAGACAGAGAAACATCCAAACCCCCACAAGTGCATCCTAAGTAGGCATCATGTTGCAGAGAGCTGAGTGATAGTGATAGCAGCATGATGATGATGATGATGGTGATGATGATGGTGATGATGGTGATGATGATGATGATGATAGTGCAGCTCTTTGGACTTGATGGGACGCTGTTTTGCCGCCACACAAACAGTTTGTGTGGCTGCTTTCACTGTTTGGCGGCATCGCTGAGAGCAAAGCTGGGAAAACAAAAAAGGAGCTTTATTATGGCGGGGTAGTATCAGAGGAAGAAAGGGCTGCTGGAGCTTATTTTTGCTGTTTAATGTCAGTTTTACGGGCTGAAGGGAGTGATCGTGTACAGTTTGTCCAGAATGCTCAGCTGACAGCTGATGATCTGAAAGGTCAAAATGCCCCAGAGATGGTTCTGCTGTCACGGCAAACACCCACAGAAAGTTTCATCTGTTTGAGAAAGTTAATTTCCACTTTCACTTCACAACAGGATATGCAGAAGCAGAGGGATTTATAGGAATATGCTTGTAACAGTAAAGCGCTTGTTTTTTCAGCCACTGTTAATTGTGTCAGGGATCTTCAGACACAAAATGACCTTGATGATACACAAAAGTGACACAAAGAGACAAAATCACTATAATGACAGATGCAGAGACACAAAATGCCCGTGTAGAAAAATACCCACGAAGGTTTAAAACGCCCACAGTACTGCAGCCCTCAACCTGGACACACAGAAACGCAGCCGAGAATTTAGCCTCTCTGCAGACTCACTGCTTTTTTGTTTGCCTGTTCGATTTCCTCTTGATTCCTGCTCGATTAAGTTTTAGTGCCTGTCATGGACAAGAACAAGTCTTAAAAGTAAACAAAGATATCAGTCTTTTTTTTCTGTAAAAGTATGTAAAGGGACAGACGAGTGGCAACTTCCACTAAAAACTGCAGTTCCTCCAGAGGCCACTTGAGGCTGCCACCAAAAGGAAGTCTAAATTGAGCCATGTAAATACCATATTTAAAGCCTGGCACAAAATTAGGTTTTTGGATCCTATGGATAGAATTTCCCTACATTATGACTGTAAGTGATGTGATTTTTTTTTTTTTTAAGAACTCGTGTATTATCTTGAGATAGGTGTCTTTGGGGGCATTTTTAATGGTTTTAATGGTAGTATCTGATAAATAATGTGGCCTACTGTGTGGTAAAGGCCACCCAAGAAGTTTGAGCTTCAGTTCTGATGACTGAAATTCTAGAATTCATTTGTCTGTTACACCAATTAACAGGTATGTGTGTCTGTGATTTTCAGCCATAGAGTTTGCAGCTTGCTAAACTAATTTCTTAGCATTAGTTGATAATTAAACACTCCAATTTCTCGAACAAATATGGTAATTTTTTGCTCCAAAAAAAAAAAATCAACATGGCAGCAGCCAAATTGCAGGGTCTATGGTTTAGAAACACCCTTTTATAATATAAAATATGTTAGAAAAATCTTTTCTAGGTGACTAGGGTATTGAGTTCTGCCCTATTTAAAGGTGACAGCTGCATTGCACATTCACTCTCATCATTCTGTCAGTGGCCTCTGTTCTTGCCTCTGTGATTAGTATTAGTCTTTGTTTACGTCCTGCTTCAACTTAAAGGTTTAGCTTACTGTCTTGTTTTGGGTTAGTTTTACCCCCTTCCGTCTGTGCTCCTCTTTATCGCATCTTTTGTTATATTACTGGCTGTGTGCTTTGTTTTCCTGATACATCTGATGTTTGTGTGCTTCACCTCGCAGATGGCTCTTTGTGTACCCGTAGACTTTGTTTATTATGGAATTTTGACTCGGCCACAATAAAGTTGACCATTCTTTCTCCAGTATCCTTCGTTTGGGTCCTCTCTTACATAACTCTGACAAAAAATATGAAATAAACACTTTCTCTGAATCCATATGACTGTATGGACATGTAAAATGGGCTGTTTCAAACATTTTGAAACATCACGCTATACTACATCACATCTAACTAGCAAATAAAACACTTGTTAGTTTCATTTTTACTAGCTTTACAAATCTGCCACGTTCATCTTTTTGGAAGGATCGCACTCACAGAAACAGCAGCTCCTTCAGTTCAGTTATTACTGAAGTCGCAGTACTTTGAAAGTGTACAGCAGTTATTAATTGAAGTTCCCCGCCTGTCCTGCATCTGTACTGCATTAGCATTACCACAGCATAGCAGTAACCATGGTAACCAGCTTCCATCCGGCATCCTGCGTCTTTACCTGCATATGTACCTGCACTAAACACATGAGCAACAACATACACACTGCATGCAGTGAATCCATCAGCTGGTTTCCTCTCCACCAAGTCCTAACAGTGTGTGCACACATATATGTGTGTGTGTGTGTGTGTGTGTGTGTGTGCGCGCGCGCCAACTCTGACTCTTCTTTGTTTAGTTGAAGTGACAGGAGCAGCTTCTCCCTGTCTGCTGGTGTAGAACATCAAACATAGATACACAAACACGAATACACAAGCAGAAATACACAGAAAAATAGACACACTAATAACCAGGTAGTGAGTGCAGACAGAGTGTGTGCTTGTGTATACTGTAGGAGTGTTGTGTGCATGAGAGAGTTTATTTTCCAGATAGAGTTCATACATTTTATTTGTTATTTTTTTCCACGTGTGTGTCATATTTCATGTGTGTAATTGCAAGTGCATATTAAAAGTACCTTAAATGTGCATTCATTTAGGTCCTGTAAGGACCGTTTGCATGTTAGCATGTACACGTCTTTCCATTTATGTCTGTGTGTTGGTGTGTGTCATACTGTGTGCGAGGTTGTTTTTTTTTTTACTTTGTGTTTGTTTCTGTGTGTTTAGTTTTAAAGAGCATGTTAATCTCTTTGTGTGTGTATAGTGTATGAGAGAGAGAGAGAGAGAGAGAGAGAGAGAGAGAGAGAGAGAAAACCCTGCATCCCTTGGCTGTCGTGGGCCTGGAGATGGTTACCTTGGAAACCAAGGCCAGTAAAGATGGAGGGGAGAGAGACACGAGTTGATTGGCATCCCCTCCCTCCCCCCCTCCCCCCTGCTGTTTAATAATCTCCATTTACCGCTGAGACGGATTGATCTGGGAGATAAAAACAGAGAAGTTCTGTCTCCCTCACCTTCCCCGTTGCTTGCAGCCTCTCTCTGTCTTTCTATCTGTCACAATCAGAATACTTTATTAATCCCAGGGGGAAATTGTTTTGTTACAGACACACACTTAAAATATAAAAAATAATATAATAATGTAAACAAAATAAGTGAAACTAAGGCACTCAAACTACAATGTTACATTAAAATGTCAAAGTTAAAACAATACTATGGGCAGTAAAGACAAGATATCACAAGGGAAAATACTCCAGGTGTCATAAGGAGGATTTATAAAGTTTGATGGCCACGAGTGGGAATGATTTCCGGTGGTGTTCTGTGGTGCATCGTGGCTGAATGAGTCTTTTGCTGAACAGGCTCCTGTGGCTGTCTGGCACAAGATGGCGAGGGTGTGAAGGAGTGACTGTAACTTGGACCTTTCTGAAACCTCTGTCAGAAAATTGAGCTCCACACACACAGCTTTACTGGACTTGCAGATCAGTTTATTGAGTCTGTTGTTATCTAGCATCCGATTGCTACTCCACAGCATAGGGAACGAGACTGGACACTGCAGACTCATCAAACATCCTGAGCATCATCCAGCAGATGCTAAAGCACCTCAGTCATCTCCAAAAATAGAGACAGTTTTGGCCCTTCTTGTAAAGGTTCTGTGTTTTATTGTAAGTGTGAACACCAAGGTGTTTGTAAACCTCCACTGTCTCCACACAGAGGCCATAGATGGAAATAGGGGTCATGGTATTCTTGTCCTCGTAATGTTCAAAACCTGCCTGCCTGTCCATCCATCCTAAATGAGATCAAACCAATCAACTGTGTCCATCAATATTTCTGTTTTAGTCCTTATTTGGTGCATAATTCACTAGTGTTTTAACCTTTGTTTGTTCTGGTATTTATTTGGTATTTTAAACCTGCTTTTGTCCAGCATTCTCAATTTTTTTTTAAGTGTAGATTGGTTCATTGTTCTCTGGTGCTTTTGTCCTCGTTACATCTATTATTCTCTGGTGTTTAAAGCCCTCATTTGGACCATTACTCATTTGCCTCATTTGGTGCACCAGTCCCTTTTGCTAGGGTCCTGATTTGGTCAACTGCCATGTAGTGCTTTAGTCTGGATTACACAGAGTGTTCCTGGTACTTCAAACCCTGGTCTAGTATATTTTTATTTGGTACCTTTATCCAGGTTGGCCCGAGATGCTTCAGTGCTTTAACCCTGGTTTGGTGTAGTGTAACTGAGCTATGAAGTATTAAAAAAATGTGTATTATAAAGCTATAAATTACAAATACAATTCTTGTAAAGGCTTTACAAGTTATCCATGTCTTTATGCATTTATTTTTCTATCTGTCTCTTTTCCCCTACTTCTAGTTGCTCCTGAGGGGGTCATCATTCAGCAGCCAAACACACACAAAATGCACACAAACATACACGTATATAATTTCTTCCACTACATTAAAACTGCCTTGTCTGAGTCTTTGTGTGAAAATCTCTCCATGTAACAATAGCTTGTTGTCTAAACAGACACACAGCCATGGTGTGTGTTTGTATCTGTTGTTGTTGATGATGTTTCCCAAGGCATCATGTGAAAACAACACAGACAAAAAGGAGGAACGAAGGATGAGTGACGGACGACAAGAGAGCAAGAAAAAATGAGCTCATGGGGGGAAATGGCAGTCTGTGAAAATTCACACACATATGAATGACACAAACACACTCACAAATACACAAACACAAACAACAGTGGCAAGATTTAATACGGAGTTGAGGGTATTGAGGGTTTGGAGGTGTGATTTGGGAGGAGTGGGAAACGCCGCTTCTGCCTCCTCTGGTGAATTGGATCATCAACCACATCCCAGGATGCACACACACTCACACTCACACACACACACACACACACACACACACAAACACACACATACACACAGACTTATTAGGTGGAGCAGGTACAGCTGGGGCTTGGATTTAAAGACAACACCACCTGGCCTGATGGTAGTCTGACAGTGATTAACGCACACGCTCACTACACAAAGACACAGATGCAGTTATACACTTGTACTTCACATGTACTAAATGATACACCCAAATGCAGATATCACATGTATACCTTTTCTCCTGTGATGGCACAGATGGTGTTTTGTTGTTTGGTTTGAGGTGTTTTTATGTCCATTTATTATTGATAAATGTGACAGAAACTAAAGGAGCAGGTTGAAATGTTGTCAGATCTGTTCCCTGTCACTGTGAACATATAAGGCCTAAAATAGCATACATTTAAAAAAGCATACAATTGTAGCACAAGTAGAAGTATGTAGGAATATATTCCATTCATGCAGACCAGTAGCATCCCTCATGAAAATATAAATTGCAGCTTAAAATGTAGCAGTCATTTAAACATACTTTGTATGTTCAAAAAAAAAAAAAAAGCTTTATTGGGGTGATGTCCAACTTTCTTCACATATAAATAATACTCCTAGCCACACTCTATGACACACAGCAAAAAGCTTTTAAATTTTCTGTAACTTCTCTGAAAATGATCCATAAATGCTTAGGTCATCGCATTATTCACTTTATCGCACAGACAGTCCAATGCAATACAAAACAAAGTGAACTCCAGAGGTGGTATTGAAGGCTGGGGAATTTTGCTCAGTCTAGTATTCTCTTAGGTTTTAGACCTAATGTTTCTTTGCAGTTTGTTTTTAATGGCATTCACTGTTTATTTCCTGGTTTGTTTTAATATTTTTCGAATGTTTTCACTACAGTTTTTGGGCCTTTTTTGTTTTGTTTTTCACCCCAGTTTGGTTTAATATCATCTGCTGTTTCAGCTCTCGTTTGGTTCAGTGTGCCCCATTTGAAGGTAAAGGCAATGGAACATTTGAGTGCTCGGTTTTTGTTAGAAATACACAAACCAATAAAACTGACTGAACTGATCCATATCAGCTAAGCTACATGTAAATGTGAAGTTTCGACGTGAATGAAATCTTGTTTAATTTTCTTGAATTCATAAAAAGGGAATCAGTTATTACTTTTTACTCAGCAGCAAACCTGGAACTCAAACACAGAGTAATATAATATTACAGCTGCAAAATGTGTACCAATGTCTTTGTTCACTAGAGTCAGTGAGGAACTAGATTCTGGCCATTAAAAATCTCTTGAAGAGCTTTTCACATTGTTTTTCCCATAGTTTTACACCAGGCGTTGCTGCACTGTTAGACACTCATATTGTCTAACAGTGCAGCAAAAGCTTTTTTTTAAAGCTTTTCAACCAGATTACAAATTTACCAACATCACCAAAGTGGTACTCCAGTGGCTCTCCAAGTCCAATGAAATGTTATATTATAAAAAGATAAATATACACATTTGCCCATGAATGGCATAAATTAAAGGTTATTTCCTGGGAAAATACTGAAGCATTTGATATACTATAAAAATGGTAGTCTTCATTGTAAAGCCCGTGTAAAGCTTATACCATGCACAATGATTTTAGTAAATTTTACCACCCCAAATACACCAGAGCTGAAATTGTGAATTAATTATATGCTGATGTTAGCCTCCATAAAACAAACAAAAAAAGTTTGCTAGTTAAAAACTAGTGTCCAGGTTTTATGATTTTTTCTAAACAGTTCTAAATTAAACTGTGTATATATTTGTTTTGCTTTTTTTCATAATAAAATACAGTAGAAAGAAAAGCAATAAAATAAATGGATCTTTCAGGTGTGTGTGTGGGGGCTGGGGGGGGGGGTTGGAGGTTACTGACAATAAGAAAATTTCGCAGACCTGTTCTTTAAACTGAGCAGAACATTGTTACTGGATATTTTGAGTAAAACATGGATGTCAAAGAAATAAAATGCTAAAAAAGAAATGGAGGAAGTCAACAAAGAGACATAGACATAAACAGTGACAGACTGTTGGAGAGTTGCTGAATTCCCTTGATTACTGATAAACACACAGACACACAAAGTTGACACACACAAAGAAACAGTGATATATCTAATATGAGTAACACACGCAGACACTCACACACACAGGCACACAAAGATAAACCCCAGAGACCAGAGGAGCTGAGGGGATTTGTTGCAAAAGTCTTTGTGTCTGTAAACTCAGTGAGGCTGTTGGGAAAACAGAAAGCTCAGAGCTCAGGCTGGCACACACATACACACACAGAGAGAAACAGAGTCAAAAAAAGACTTGGAAAGACAAAATAGAAATACATATGATGAAAAACATGAATCTTCCTTCCAGAACTTTTTGTTTTTTGCTGTTTATAGAATCAGTCTACTGTAAAGTCAGCCTTACTTTATGAACTGTTTTCAGATGCAGGGATTATTAATTCACAAGGTTCGCCTCACACTGCGTTGCATCCACTTGTAATTTTCTGTGCTATATTACATTTTGTCATGATCCCCTAATGTTCCATTGTGTTATATTGCAGTGCAGTGATTTAGCATATTCATACTGGATTGCATTATGCTACATTGTATCAAATTGGATACCATGGCAATGTGTTACAAGTTAATGTATCTTCTGTTGTATGACATTGTGTCTGGTTGTGTTACATCTTGTTGAAACATGTTGCATCATGTTGACATGATTCAACAAAGAACAAAAAACAAAGTCCTTCAAGAAGCAAGCTTTGCCACATGGCAGGCATTTTGGTAATCCCTCTGGCCAGTTATTTGTGACTAGCAAGGTCAAGCTCCCATTTAAATCAATAGCAATACAGCCATAATCTTAATTTCACTGGTCATTAAAATAGCGTCATCACCAGATAAATTTGATCATCCATGCATTTTCTTAAAACTTTATCCATCCTGTGGTTACAGCGGAGCTGGGGATGCCCGGTTGACACAGTGCAAAAGAGAGATATTCCCTGGACAGGTCAACAGGGGCAACACCTGGAGGAAACCCTCTATGAAGCTCCCAGATGATCAGGGTGTGCCAACCCATATGTAACCAGAAATACACATAAAAGGTTAGACATAAAACTAGATTACAGATTATCTTCTTATGGCCTCTGACAGTGGACTGTGCTTCTCCTGCTAGACCTCATAATATTTTACTACAGAGATTAGAACACACCATTGGTATTAAAGGAACTGTGCGGCGGGGTTTTGAATCTTATCCATCTATTTAATCTATTATCTTCCACTTTGTGCATGTAAACGGGGAATCTTCCTCACACACAAAAGTTAGTCAGGGAGTTCCACAGGGTTCAATGCTGGGACCAATACTTTTACATTATACATGCTTCATTTAGGCAATATTATTAGAAAACACTGCATTCATTTTCATTGATATACAGTTGACACCCAGCTTTATTTATCCATGAAACCAGATGATACAAATCAACTAGTTAAACTACAGGAATGTCTTAAAGACATAAAGGCCCAGATAACATCTAGTTTCCTGCTTCTAAATTTAGACAAAACTGAGGTGATTGTCCTAAACATCTTAGAAACATGGTGTCTAACCAGATATTTACTTGAGATGGCATTATCTTGGCCTCCAACAACACTGTGAGGAATCTTGGCATCATTTTTGACCAAGGTATGTCCTTCAATGCCCATTTAAAACAAATATGACTGCCTTCATTCATTTGTGCAGTATCACTACAATTAGAAACATCCTGTCTTAGAGTGATGCTGAAAAGCTAGTTAAAAGCTTAAAGACGTCATAGTACCTTATTATCCTAACAGAGCACTTTATACACCACTACTGCATTTAATCATTGGTAATTATAAAACTCTGTCTCTTTCTCCCATAGTGTGTCTTTTGTCCCGTCTCTCTCTGCTCTCTTCTCTTTCCCCTCAGCTGGTCGTGGCAGGTGGCTGCCCCTCCCTGAGTCTGGTTCTGCTGGAGGTTTCTTCCTGTTAATAGTGAGTTTTTCCTTCCCACTATCTCCAAGTGCTTGCTCATAGGGATTTGTGTGATTGTTGGAGTTTCTTTCTAATATTGTAGGGTTTTTGTGTTACTGATGGGCTCTTCAAAGAGGGAAGAGTGGGACAGCTGCAATGTTTGGCATTACTGTTCTCTCATAGAGTTTTATCCATGTTGCTTCATATTGCTGTGCATGTATATATCACCATCCTGCAACCATTTGCTTCATATTATGTCACTTAATCAAACCACAAATTGTTAACAAGTCAGGATGAATTTAACATAATGTCAGGCTTTTCTTTACCCAAGAATTGTTTTTCTTCCAAAACGCTGTCCTTGAACACATATGAATCTAAACTTTCTCAGTCAAGCTGAAAACTTTTTGGACTGACTTTATGATCCACTGGAAGCACTTTAGCATCCGGCTGGTTCTTCCAAACTAAGCCCAACCTTTATTGGATAAACAAAGGAGGATGAATGAAAACAATAATATTGATTTGAGGAAAGATGTCAGCTCTGAGCGTGATGCTGACAGTGATGCTGCTCTGTTTGTTTCAGCTGAACAAAGCAGAGAGCAGCAGCATCAGCTGGCTGATTAGCATGGAAAACAAAAGCACACACGCTCCAGTCATTCTCTTTATTAACGCACTGTTGTCTTGTTGTAATGACACCTAGATGCAAACAGGAGGATGCTTTCTCACACTGTGACAATGACAGACAGCTACACATACACACAAGCAGGATTCCACTGATATATGGGGCCAGTAACAGGTTTTTGGTTCAGCGAGAGATATCTCAAGAACCTGGCTGACATGAAAGTTGCTGCCTAAATTCATTCTCTCCAGAGGATGCTTCATAATCATCAGCAATGTTTCCATATTGACAAGGTGTTGCTCCATGATTGCATTTGGGATTTCTGTCTTTTCTAAAGCTTGACCTAACAACAGCATTATAACCACAGATTCTGACTGAACCATGATAGGGTGAGTCTGTTCCAGTCATGGGCTGTGAGGGCAGTTGGTCTGTTGGGCAGTTGATCTTGCATATCCCATACATGGATAACAGTATCCATGCAGAGAGACACAGAGTCCACATTAAGAAGTTGGTGGGATGATAGTGGCATTAATCAAAGACTTGTCAGCCAGCAGATTGCAAGTGACCTCTATCAGGGGAAATGTGTTTGCACTGAATAACGCATGTATATAAATAAGCTACAAAACAGCATTAATTGATGCTCCAGGGATCAGAACAAGCTTGGTTTAACTGATCTGTTGCAGTGATGATGAGTTTATCCACTGCAAAAAGGACCATTTTGTCTGTTCCAGCCTGTCTGAGTCTGGGTCTGTTGACCTCTAAGATATTGTCCAGGTAAAGACTAGGGTCCCCTGGCTGAGTGGGTACATTGGCTCCTTGGGTGCACAGTAGGCTCATTCAGTAATCTATGAATGTTTGTAATACATAGGCACACAGCATTCAGTTCAGTCTTGTGTGGGTGTTCAAATTTAGAATATTATGTCATAATTGTTATGTAAAACTGTTTATTCAGACAAACATGTTAAATTGCATGAAGTTCTGCAGGTCAGAAAGGGGCTTTAGATGAAGCTGATGGATGTATCCTGCCTTTCAAAAAAAATAAATATATGAAGGCAGATAAAAATGCTTGATGCTTTAGACAGTGAACAAGTGTTCCCTTCTAGTCATCACTTTACAGAGACTCCTGCTGAGGGTGTGTGTGTGTTTGTGAATGTAGATGACATAGCACCTCCACAACATAAAGACACAACACTTGCACAGACTTTGATTACTGTAGTAAATACACAGCATGGGTGAGGCAATTCACTGCAGTGTGTGTGTGTGTGTGTGTGTGTGTGTGTGTGTGTGTGTGTGTACACATGCACGCACACATACATGCTTTAACTGAAGAAAGGAACAAAGACAAATCTAGCTGAAGTCTTTCAGAGGGATTGTTGTAGCAGATCAGGGCTCTGTGGGTAAACACGCTGCTGCTGTTGGAAGTTAAACTTATTAGAGGTTCAAGTGAAAAAAACTCACCATCAGAGCCACTGCTGCAGTCTTCAGTGGTAGACTAATACAGTGCTTTTTTATCTTCATTTCCAACAGCAATTTCATATTAGACTTGTGCTGCATTCATTTGTCTTAAAAGGTTAGTACATTTTCCTTCCTGTTTCCTTTCCAGGAAACCATAGGTGAGTCCAAGAACAAGGCAGGGAGGAGGGTGGTTGGGGGAGTGGCTCGAATACATCACAATAAAGGGAAGTCATATTTCAAAATTTGCAAAGTACTAATTGAAGATTGGTAGTGGCATATGGCTGCAAAGGTTCACTGATGTAGGTGGGTGCTTCACCAAGCACAGCCTTGTGTGTGAATCTTGCACAGAAAAAGAAATTTCATTCAAAATGTAGATTTTATTCAAATATTTCATTGGCAAAAAAGTCATCACCTTCTGTCCTTCTGGATTTGTTTGTTTTTTGTTTTGTCTTCAATTCCCAGGGTTTGTTTGTTTTTTTTCCTCTCACTTTTCAGCGTCCTTGGGTATCATGAAAGGTGCTACATAAATCCAATTTATTATTATTATTATTATTATTGTCCTATTATGGTTTAGTTTAGCTCTAAGTGCTGTGGGTATATTTGCTGTCTGTTGGCAGGGTCATGTCAGGCTGTTAATGAATGCAGTTGTACTAAGATCAAAGAGGTGGCAGAAATTCCTCCAAGGAGATAATGCTACTGTGATTTTATTTTTGTATATATATATATATATTTCTGATTTTATATGAACACAGATGTGAAAATGCCATCGCATGATAATAATGACATTATGTTAATATGGTCCTCTGCAGAGATGATACATGTAATTAAAACCAGCAGCAGAAGCTGCACCGTGTATTCTTCCCCACATTTTCACACACTGTTCAGGACGTCGCAGGTGTGAAGAAACTGAGTTCATATTCAGATGATTTCATCTGTTTCATCAACATCTGATTGTCTTTGAGGATATTAAATTTATAGTTATAAAATTCTTTTCAATAACAAAAGTAAATTAAGAAAAAGGTACAAATATTAAAACATAAGAAATACTATATTGATATTGAAGTATTTTTATTTAATTACACTTTTAAGATGTTTTAAAATAAATACACAAAACACAGTATTATTATAAATAGTAAAATGTCTTTTAAATAATTAAATTGTTGTAAATTTTTAAATACAGTGTCTGCACGAATTCATTCATTAAACTATAGTTAAAATACTATTTTTTAAAGTAAAATAATATATATAATTTTAATAAATTGTAAGAATTCCTTTACCAAATATTATTATTATTTAAAGGGAAAAAATCATTAAAAAAATAACAATTACATATACAAAAAATGTGATCTTTTAAAACTGCTTTTACCAATAATATCATGCTTTGCATACATTTAAGTAAAAAGTATTTATTTCCAATCACATCACTCATGCACAATTGCATACTTTATGTATTTAAGTGTATAACCTTATATGTCTTTCTAGAAGCAGGCAAGTGATTTGGAAGCATTATCTAAATGAAGTTTAAATTCAGTGGTCGGCAGCACATAAAAACTCCATGATTAGGATCTACCAGCATCTTTGCTGGTGAAGAGCTCTCTCTCAGTATTTTCACTTAATTTTGAGGATATTTTAAAGGCCCTACATTTTACATCAGTTTTAAAGAAAACGACTTTAAGTTTTTACAGTAAAAATCTTATTTCTGAAAGGAATTTGTAGAGAAAAGAAGGATGTTTTTGTGTTTTCTGAGAGCTTCTCTGTCCCGTATCCCTCCCACATTGCCTCTCCCTCGCCTCCTCTTCCTCCTCTCCATGCTTCTCACCTAGATGAAAAGCTCGAGACAACAACAGCGATGGCAGTACGACACGTTCCCTTGCTGAGCAATAAATCTCTCAGCTGTGTAACACAATCCCAGCAGCGTGATACCTGCTCTGACTAAAATACCTGTTGTCTGAGATGAAGATGAAAACAGGAATAATTGGCCCGGACAGAGGAGGGTCATAAGACAGCAAACTGCTGTCGGTGTTTGTGTGAAACTGCTGGCCCGGCAAAGCGCTGCTTTAAAGGAGCGATAAAAGGAAGACAAATTATCTGCAACACATTTTACATGAAGCAGAGGATGACTGCAGATGCAGATGATGAAGTCAGTGTTCACGGTGTTAGATAGACAAGAACAAGGCACGCACAGAGAAAACAGATCTGTCTTTGGTTGTTTTTTGTCTTTTTGGGGCAGTTTTGTGCCTTTTTGTAGTAATTTTTGTCTTTTTGTTGCCGTGTTGTTTTATTTTTTTGTAATTTTGCCTCCCTTTGAGGTACTTTTGTGTTTCTTTCTAGATGTTTTGCATCTTTTTGTAGTCTTTTGTTTCTCTTTGTACTCATTTTGTTTACCCTTTCTGTGTCTCTTTGTAGTTTTTTATAGCCATTTGTTTATCATTTCAATCATTTTGTGTCTCTTTAAAGATGTACTGGATCTTTGTGGGACTGTTTTGTTGCTTGTTATGTTGCTGGTTTGTAGTTGGTTGTTGCTTTCTATTGATTTTGTCTCGTTGTAGCTGTTTTGCATCTTCTTGTAGACTTTTTGTAGTCTTGTAATTCTCGTTGTACTCACTTTTTTAGATTGTCATTCTCTTTGTCTCTTTGTAGATGTTTGTATCACTTTGTGGTCATTTTACCCGATTTTGCTTTCTCCTGTTTAATGCTTAGTATCTGCTCATGTTAAGCTCACAGAATTCAATTCAATTCAATTTTATTTATATAGCGCCAAATCACAACAAACTGTCGCCTCAAGGTGCTTTGTATTGTGGGTAAAGACCCTACAATAACAGAACAATCAACAGATACACTGAAGAAAACTCCCATTACATGTTATTAAAAAAAACAACCTTAATACACTTTGGGGGAATTGCTTTTTGATACTACAAATTTAGTTTATTGTATATTGGAGTTGAAAAATGCTTTCACATTGAATTTTTTGTTTTGTTTTTTGATGATGATGATGATGATGATGATGATGATGATGGAAACAAGCAGTTTTTAAATGCCTCAGTAAAATGACAAACATCACACACTCAGTTGTAATAAACTGGAAGCAGAGAAGGTACTTTTATAGATATATAAGTATTAATTAAGCCGTTAGAAATTTTGTTTGTTTGTTTGTTTGTTTGTTTGTTTGTTTGTTTGTTTGTTTGTTTGTTTGTTTGTTTGTTTGTTTGTTTGTTTGTTTGTTTGTTTGTTTGTTTGTTTGTTTGTTTGTTTTGGACAACTGACTGAGAAGCAGTTTCCTGGACAGGTGATACCTTTCCCTTTGTTGTTCTGTTGCAAACTAAGCAGAATCCTTTCATTGGTTAATAAAATCCAAAGCATACCACATCATCTGCCAAACATGGTGGAGACAATGGTGTGGCATTATCATGTAGGGCTGCCAGTGGAACTGGGCTGCTAGTGTTTAATGATGACGTGAGTGCTGATAGAAGCAGCAGGATGAATTCTGAAGTGTACAGGGCTCTACTGTGCAAATGGATACTGACTCAAAGCATACTGCAAAAGTGATCGACAAGTTTCTCAGGGTAAAGATAAGGGATGTTCTTCAGTGGCCAAGTAAGTAAACCCATCAGAGCATGCTTTTTACTGAAGACAAAACTGAAGGCAGAGAGACTCACCAAAAATCATCAACTGAAGGCAGCTGCAGTGAAGGCCTGGCAGGGAACACTGGATCAGCTCTAGGCTGCAGGTAGTCACTGACTGCAAAGGATTTTCATCCAAGTATTAAAAACATTCTTTTGACCCTCTGAAAATGGGGGACTGTGTACAAGAGAAGACTGTAACTCCTGAACTGTTAATATTAAGCTAATTAGGCCCCCTTAAATTAAAGCTGAAAGTCTGCCTGAAGGGCAGGATTCTTTGCTATTTGCTGCTTATAAATTGCAAAGAAAATCTGAAAGTCATTTTTAGGACTTTAGAGGATCATTGAACTACACAGCCAGAACACAGCAATATTAGGTCAAAACTGAGTTTTATGTTTTCTTGTCACAACAACTCATATAGCATTTTTGTTAACAATGTCACAAAAGGCTTTCCAAAGGGCAACAAAATGTAGGTCACTAGATTTAGTAATAAGACATTCATAAACTAAAGTAGTTTAGAAATTACAGGAAGCAAAACACCCAAAACAAACTCCAAACCTGCAGGCAGAAGGTGACTTTTACCTGACTGTTTAGGCTTTAACAGCTGACCTTTATAAAACAGGAAGCAGGTGGAAAATTGTGCAGTGATGTGGCTGTAACGCTGGATTTCGTTCATGTTGTTTTTAGAAGACGCCTGTTCCAGGATTAATGACTGCAAGCGTTTTCATGTTCTCCGTGTTCAGACAGGAAACAGGACTTGACTGAAGTAGTGAAGGAGTCATCTTTTTATTCATGATCTCTTTATTGGAGAGAGCAGCTAGCTGCTAATGCTAATACTAATCCTAGGGGAGCAGGACGAGCAAAAATCAGTTGAGAGATTGGAGATAAGAACGTAAGAAATGGGTTTACCAAAAAGATTATGTCTGTTACTGTAGAGCAAAGGGACGTGCTCACTGAGCCTTTTCCATTTACAGATAAAACCTGTAACCATGGCAATCATACAAGAAGGGAGCATATATGTAGCTTCATGTCTTCAAAAGAGAAAACTCAATTAAAGTAGCCAACGGTACCACAAAAATAAGACTCACTATAGTAAAAGGTTAATTCTACGTGTGTGTGTGTGTGTGTGTGTGTGTGTGTGTGTGTGTGTGTGTGTGTGTGTGTGTGTGTGTGTGTGTGTGTGTGTGGTGTGATAAAATGTGTGTGGTGTTTGCAGGCTACAGTCATCCAACAGGGCTAGTTGAAACTAATCTTGATGTGTTGAACAAGCAAAGCTGCAACAGCAGCAGCAATCCTCTCCCCTCCTCCCTCTCCTTCCTCCTCACCCCTCCCTCACCCACTCTGATAAATAATAAACGACCGTTGAGTGGCTCCAATTTATGAGCCGGTGAGAGCAGGGGCCCGATAATGGACTAATTAGTTGTATCTCACATTAACTGATATTGGACACTCGGCTCCTCAATGCTAACTTTTATGTCTGGGATCTGCCCCGGGGGCCCAGATTTGGGACACCCAAAATGGTGGAGGAGGAGGTGGGAGAAGGGTAAATGGGGTAATTTTCTGTTCCGGTGAGACCAGGGGGTAGGGCAAGGAAGTAAGAGGAGGTATTTGGGAAAAGGATCGCCAGCTACTAACAGGTATTTCTGTGTATCAAAGCTTCCACAATCCCCAACGGAAACAAAACCAGAGAGGAAAACGCACAAACTGACAAAGTGGAGGTTTTCAGACTCTGGTCATGCAGCCGCGGTGGTGGTGGTGGAGGAGGAACAAGGCAGGGTGGTGAAAACAGGTGAGGCTTTGTTTGGCTGAGATTCTGAGGTAGATCCATATCAGGAATCCTCTCCCGCTCTGCCTTGCACTCTCTCTGAGGTGGATCAGTTTACGGTGTGGAGACTTGCTGTCGCCTCTCTGTCGGCTGACAGACAAGCAGGATGGAAAGGAGGAAGGCAGAGGAGAGAGCAGAAAAATAAGAAGAAGATTCTCAGTCATGAAACAATTCCAAAAAAAGAAGAATTCAGATGAGATTAGATAAAAAAAAAGTTTTATGATCCCTGAGGGGAAACTGGGATGACCCAACAGCAGCAGCAGAGAACTGGATACTGATAAGACCTGAGAAAAGAGCAAACAGAGAGTGCTGGAGATAATACAACACGCACAAACAATAACAAACACTATGAAAATAGAGCATGAGCAACAAAAGACCTGCATAATAATACAAACATGAAACCAGAGATAATGTGGCCCAGAGATTAAAAATAAAGCTGTTTCATGACAGAAGAAGATTAAGGAAATGTCATCAAGGCTCTTTCTAAAGACCCTTTCAAACCTGCGCCACTTTCTGTAATCTGACAACAGTTTAAAGTCTGTAAAAAGTCCCCTGACTAAGATTCCTGAGCAAAGCTTGCATGAGTTCACTCGCAGTGGGCAGATTTAAAGCCATTTTTTTTGCTGCATATTTTCAAATTGCACATAAAGAACAGAAGTGTGTGTGAGATGTAACATGAACAGAAGCGAAATGTGACAAACTGCAGTGGAAACACAATTAAAAGATAATTAAAACACACCATGAGGTGAGTTTTTATAATGCCATCCATCCATTTTCTTCCGCTCATCCTTTTCAGGGTTGCGGGGGCTCTGGAGTTTCTCCCAGCTGCCTTTATAGCCCTTCTGTAATTTTTTTAATGGCACTTGCTAGAAAATTAATACCTCCAACAATAAATAAAAATAGCCATCACCTATTGGTTATTAAGATCCCATTGTGTTGCCACATTGTTCTTACAAAATCATAAGTAACAAGTGAAGGTGTACCCACATTAAAGCACTTTTCACACACAAGGCGGGCTCACCGTAATATATTTTAATATTTTTTATATTTAATTTATTTGAAAAGGGACCATGTACAATATTGACATAAATGTTACCATTTGATGCATTGTACCAGAGTTAGCTTAAAGCTAATTTGCATCTGCAGTCCCTTGGCAGATTACATACAAAGAATCTCAACCTCAATAGAAACATATACAAAAAAAAAAAAAGAATCTCAATAGAAACATATACAAAAAAAAAGAATCTCAATAGAAACATATACAAAAAAAAAAGAATCTCAATAGAAACATATAAAAAAAAAACACACACCCACACACAAACTCAGAACTACAGCAGTAAGTATACCATACCCTGCTTTATTTTCCTTACTGACTATAATAGAAATTTACAAATTGAATATCATGCTGTATTATTAAGATTTGGAACTGGCAACAGAGACTTTAAACTCATTCAGAAAGTCTTAACTAAGGTCACAGTTCAAGGGAGCATTGTGGCCATTTACCCACAGACATCTTTACTGTCTAAATTATTTCTGCAGCCAGAGCCTGACTTTTAGAAATCAATGGAGATTTAAAGAATTTCCACATTGGCCTCTTTTTTAAGACCCAGCAGCTGTGATCAAAATTAGATGAGAACAGATGTATACAAATCAAAACAACTTACCTGCTTTAAATATGGCCTTTCATTCAAGGTCATCTCCACGGGTATGATCTAATAGCTTTGAACATGGCTGTTATATTTAGCTCACTCACTAGCAGTCCCCATCTGATCGCTTGATGCAGTTTCAGCACAGACCTCAAACTTGCACCAACTTCGGTTTCAAAATGGCCCAAAATTCATGTGAAGGATCACTGCCAGTGATAAAGAGCTGCATCTCAAGGTTTAACTGAGCAGTTTTCAGTTGAAGAATCCATCGTTTCCATGCCTGAAGGCAGTGTGTCAGGTATGGAGTAAGACTAGGAGCATGCTTGGTCATTTATATTTTTTAAGAGTCAAGGAATTCAGCACTGAAATTTTTTTCCCCCAGGATGAGACTGTAAATGAGGGGGTTTTAGGTGTCTGGGGAAGAACATTAAGTGGACACAGCCTGAACTGTCTGTGTGGGTTCAAAAGACCTCCTCCTAGTTGAGGTGTTTCAGGCATGTCCAACTGGGAGGAGACCCCGGGACAGAGCCAGGATACACTGGAGAGATTATACCTCTCTGAGAAGGCCTTGATGTCCGTCCCCATGAGAGCTGGGTGAGGTGACATCACCTCATTATGTCCTCTTATCTGTAATGGCACAAAATAGAGAATAAGCAGTTATATTAATTTGGCTAAATAATCCATAATATTCACATTGTGCATTATTTTTGAATTTTTTTGAAAAACATTTTCAGAAAACTGGATGAACATGCAAAAAAATAAAGCTGGTGGTTTGATGTGCAGTTGAGCCCCACCATGTTACCTCATTTCTGCCCTGATACTGAAATAATTCCACTGCACCATAAAAACAGAGACAAGAGAGAGGAGAAAACTGAACAGCAAGTGAGAGGTAAAACACATTTGGATAATTAGTCACCCCATTTCCAATTAATTAACACAGAACTGCACAGCTCTGTAACCTGGGCTGCAGGTGTGTGTTTTATGTGGCACGTTTTCTCAATTGTTCAGCAAATGATATTTCTGTTCAGACGTGTTTCAGCCTCCTCCTCCCTGCTGATGCAGAAACCTGCTCCTTCGTAAGAATCAATCACATCATCTCACTACATTCCACTTAAGAATTAGCATAACAGTAAAATCTTAAGGCTTTGACATTTTGAGTATTACATTTACTCTTTTTCCTCTTGTTACGAGTTAGATATTCAAATTGAGTCCGCCAGTGTGTGTGTGTGTGTGTGTGTGTGTGTGTGTGTGTGTGTGTGTGTGTGTGTGTGTGTGTGTGTGTGTGTGTGTGTGTGTACATAAAACTCATTATGTTACACCAAAGTAATATTTTTTTTGTTTTTCTGTAACTCTGAATACTATCCTACAGATTTTCTTTTATTTATTAAAATATGTTGCAAAATATATCAGAACAACTTCTATTTATGAACCAATATTTGAGGGGGCATTCATTTGAAATCTGACTTGTTACACGTGAAGGTAAACCTCTCCGTTCCACAGGATTTTGTTGTTTGACTTTTTTTTTTTAATAAAAATCTCATGTTTATCGTGAGTACCATAAAAGACACAGCTATAAAATTGTTAATTATCCTCACACAAAGCTCACAGGAGTGCTCTGTAAGCAAATTTTCCTTGATAAATATTAGATTTTTACCCACGTTTTTAGGTATAAGCATACCTGATATGATTTTTAGCTGCTAACTCCTTCAAGGTTGTCTCCTGGACACGGTGCTGCAGCACTCACGTCTCCCTGGAAGTCCAGTTCTGAACTCTTTCATTTGGAATACATGCTGGACTTACTCTGCTGTTTGCATCCAAACACTGACCCTGCAATATCTGTTCCACTTGACCAAAGTGACATCTGCCGATGGCCATTGATGAGCTCCTGGTCGGTGCAGTTCAGGTTGTTTGTCTTGAATCCCTCAGGCCCATCCTCCAAAGGAACAGGAAACCACACTGATACACAAAGTGACTAGAAATACTGTCCTGTTTATGATCTGTTTGCATGTGTTTGTTGTTGTTTTGGGTCTTTTTAAGGCAATTTTGCTCTTTTTATGGTAATTTTTGCATTTCTCTGTGGTCTGTTCCGGTCTGCCGTGATTTTGTCGCTCTGTGGTTGCGCTGCATCTGTTGTCGTCGGATTTCCCAACAGGAAATGTCAGCAGTCACGTAAACAGAATCGCTGGCCTTATCAGTGCTAGTTAGGACTTTTTTGTTCTAAGTACTGCATGTGAAGAGCTTCATCACAATCAAAGAAAATGATGAAATGTACAGCAATGTTCCCACGTTATTTATTTTAAAATTGGAGCTTATGATGCAGTAAATTATAGATTTGAGCTTAATGGTCATATTAAAGCTGAGGAAATTATAGACATCCTGTTAATCTGGCAAATGACCAACAAACCATTCCTCATGTTTGCTTCATACTCAGCTTTTCTGCTGTTTGAGGTCACACTGGCAGACTACAACTGCATTGATTATCTCATGGCTTGAAAATGGCTGATTGAGCTGGAGTGATCTCTTACCTTCCACCGCCAAACATCCGAAGTGTCGATAGAAATGATGCCTGTGAATCCTTCCTTGTCTATTGCATTAGTGCTGCTGTGGAAGGAGAAGCTTCTTTATTTACAACCAAATAGCAGTAGCCATCAGAAACATGGAAAACCTGGATTTATCTGGATCTGAGAAGTTGATTCCCTCTCAATATTGTGCATGTCAGAACATCTTCCAGCTACTGAAAAACAGCATGTCCTCCAGCACTGGCAATCCTCCCAGTATGTCAAAGCAAAGAGGCCATATACCATTAACTACTGAAGTTTAGTAGCCCACTTATAGTAGTTTTAGTTACTTAAAATCTTTTAGCTATACTAGACCTTTATAACCTGGTTGCTTGATGGCTACTTCAGCTTTAGCTGCTTGTTGCCTTTCCGTCCACTCTGCTAAACCTTTCATGTTAAACTTTATACACAACACAAATTCCACATGTTTTAGGGCAAGAAAAAGAAACAGAAATGTACGCTAAATATCCTTCCGTATATGTACAATTCATAGATACTTCTCCTTTAGTGTCCTAAATATTCCAACATATTTGGGTACATTTTAAAGAGTTTATTAAAAAAAACACACACACACACATTAGATCTTTGTTTGTTGACTGTTTGTTGTCAGATAAACTTACAGATGCACTGAACCATCAGCAGTGTTTCAGATAGGATCTCTGTCTTCTAATGGTTATATTTAATGGACAAAAGAGAGAGAGAGAGAGCTATCCCATGATCCCTTCTTCTGTGTTAAGTGGAGGTCAAGCAAGGTTCATTTCCAGCTGATCATCTTACAGAGAGAGGGAGGCCCTGGCTGTCCTCAGACAACCACAGACCTACCAATGTGTTAAAGAGCGTTTTGAATCCACCACAACATGCATTTATAAATTACTGTGTTATTATTGTCATTGTGACAGCAATACTGTGACTGTGCCAACTGAGAAAACTAAAAACAATCCAAAAAGAAAACAGAAGTCTGCTGTTTTAAAGCTGAAGTTTGGATTTTCAGCTCACACGATATCCATTTATATGTTGCTTACTTTGAGTTTGGCTTTGTTAAAACCATAGTGGCTGTTATGAGCTGTTTTCATAACTAGCAACAATGTTGGCGCTGATTGATTCGAGCATAAAAATAAAAAAAAAATAAATCATCTGTTGAGGCGAGTGTGATTTTAAAATAGCAGATTTTTTTTTTTCCTTTTAAATCACTCAGCATTCATGTGAACATGTTGGTGTATTTTATCCACAGGTTGTGAAACCCAAATCCACCTTCAATAGCACCTGTATGAATTAATGAATGGCGTATGTGGCTTTCTTTTCTGCACACGGACGATGGTTAAGTCAGTTTTTGACAAGCAATTAGGTAAAAGGACCGCAGAAATATTTCTCAAACAAAGGCTTTTGATCGCTTAATGGTTGGTAAATCCAGACCTCCTGCAGGACGGAGCTGGGTGGGTGGTTCAGGGAGGCAAAACACGGTCGTTTGCGGTCATAAACAGACCTCAAAGTCAGGACTGGAGATGTAAGCCGTACGTGAGCAAACCAGACCAAAAGGCTTCACACAGAGAAGGCCTGGGCATGGAATTACTGTCTTTACTTTCTGCTATGAGGACCTATACTTATGCATGTAAAATATGAATACAAACATATGCATCTATGAAGGCTCTAACAAGGTACATCTATTTGCTCTCTCTGGAGTTGATGTTTTGGGTTTGATTTTACAGTATGCTAAAATGCAAAACTGATACATCAGTGCAGTCTCACTACAGACCTCTGATCCACTGATTGTCTTCTCTGGATGCAAATGTTCATCTGTACACTCTAATTTGGACTTATTTGTGTTCACGTACACAAAATTAATGTTTTCCACTTTTAAAGTGGGAAAAAGTCCACATTTGAAAGCTGAGAGAAGCTGGTGGTGAAACGGCTCGTTTTACAACTCCAAATGTATTATTTATTGCAATAAAATATATAACTATATTACAAATACGTAACTTGGTTAGGTTTAGGCATTAAAAATGACTTGGCATCAGAACTACTAGATTAAGAATAAGTTCCTGGTTTAGGTTAAAAAAAAAAAAACACTTGTTGTACATCTCTCTTTTCTTGGTTACCAAAGTGACACATCCCTTCTTTTCAGGACCAAACATGTGCTGCTATAATGAAATATATTTCCTGTTGAAATACAGTATTTACAAAGTCATCAGAGACCAGGCTTGGTATTTTATGGATCCAGCACCTCTCATCCAAACAGGGACAGGGTTTTTAGAGGATGCCTGTTTGGAAACCCCAGATGTAAAAGATGTGAAAGCTTTTACAGAAAAACTGTAATGCCAAAATTTAACATCTTCTAATTTCCAGAAATTTGCCTAAAAATTGCATAGGCCATGATTTTGTCTATCAACATGTCATTTCATAGTTTGAGACTCTACACCTGATGAATTTTACAAATATTTAAGCAGCTGAAACAAGGAGCGCTTTCTTTCCTTAGTCTAAAATGAGAGCACATGCACACTGAATTTTCTTTATGTCCTTTTCTGTCATCAGTCGGGTTATAAACTTTGTAGTCTTGGCTTCAGTGTCTGTGAAGTTTAATGAACTTGTATGAAGTTTTTCATGTGTTATAAGTGAATAAATCATCTCAATATCCATCTATCTACTGACATTTTTGCATGCTAATATCTTTTAAAAAGCTCCAATAGTCACACTCAAAACACATCAGTTATTTTGCTAATATTGCTCAGAGAGCACTTCCCCAACATTAGCTGTACAACCCTACAAAAAAGGCATTTGTCAGACCACAGATTGTCGGAACAATTTTGTATCATAACTGCATGTGCTTAGTGTTGAGAGATGAACCCCAGAAATCTCCCAACGACCTTTGGAGTTGTCGGAAGCTGGAGTCTCTCTGCTCCACTCTTTGTATTTTTGGAGTTTCTGGCTTTTCATCTCGGTTTGACATTTCTGTGTTTGAAATAATTCAAGACAACAAAGAAATACAGTGGGGAAAAAAAAGCCTTTACACCGTCATTTTTTTCTTCTTCTTCTTCTTCTTTTCAGGTAACATTCTTGTTGATTCCTGAAAATACATTCTCACCCGAAGCCTCCAGAAGCTTTCCAGCAATTGGGAAGGAACATTAAACTGTGACACAA
Organism: Archocentrus centrarchus; assembly: GCF_007364275.1. Taxonomy (NCBI): domain Eukaryota; kingdom Metazoa; phylum Chordata; class Actinopteri; order Cichliformes; family Cichlidae; genus Archocentrus; species Archocentrus centrarchus. The sequence continues at coordinate 6,266,639 of NC_044367.1, forward strand.
CAACCATCATCGCTGCAGGGCTGAAACGTGTGCTGTTCGAGCTCAAAAATAGAGTGATGGCAATTGCATTCAGCCGCAGAAAACTGGAAAAATATGACGCCTCAGACAGCAAGCACCAGCATCAGCTGTTTACGCAAGAAAGAACAGTGAGTCCATCCTTGGATTTTATCTTTACAATGGAGAGCAAACATCATACAAATGTCACCAAAGACTTGTTCAGAACGCCTCTGCAAATGCATAGAGTTTATACACAAAAGGGTTCACAGACAGTAAGTTTTTGGTTGTAGATGACAGAAAATGGTTTATGAATTGAACACAAAATGTATAATTAAAGGGAAATAACAACAAAACAAAAATCAGGAGTAAAACAACACTACGCATCTTCCAAAATGTCAGTCTTCAATCAAGTAGGAAAAAACAGCTCTGTTTTGGCATAAATATTTTTGAGACTATCTGGTGGGGCTTTCAGGCCTTAAATAAGTGAAAGCATTGCAGTCCCAGTATCTCAGTTAGAGGAAAATGTGATCAAATACCTATTTTCTGTCCAAAGTCTCTAATGGGAAATTCTGTTGAGAAGCCTAAAGCCACTGCTGTTCTGCTGTCATGAACATTTCGTTCTTGTGCTTTTCTTTGTGTTTTTTTTAAGTGCTCTAACATGAAGTGATAAACTTTAAAGACACATCCATTTTTACACTAAATGTGGAAAATGACATTGGTTGTGCCAGATCAAAACTTGCAGATCCATCCGCTGTGGCAACCCCTTAGGAAATAAGGGAGCAGCTCAAAATACCTTTCTAATGTTAGCATTTAGACTGTAGCTGTGACTTTATAATGTTAGGGGTTTAAAGCTTGAGTAGTTACTTCATTAAGCTCTCTGTAACTTTGAGAAGCTAAAGTTGGTTTAAAAATGAGCTCTTTCTTTATAAAGTGAAAGTTAACATTTCAACTTCAGCTTTACCTGTAAAGTGTACCTGTAATCACAGCCTGTGGCCGGGATTTTGTAGTTAATGTAAGCATTTAACATTTAGCGCTCACTTTATTGCGCTTGTGTTAGCATTTAAACATTTACTGTAACTGTGGGATGTTAATGATAGATTTCACTTTGGCTTTGAAACTTTAGCTGCAACTTTATAAGGTATTCTAGGGAAATGACACAAGTCTGAACAAGCTGCCTCTAAGCCTATTAAGATTCCTTCATGTCAGTATCCCTCCCAAAAAAGGTTGTTTTATCATTAAGTTTACATCCTTCTCTCATGTACACCTTTGGGTACACAAGCTGGGAGGGATTAGCTTTGCTTCCCTCCTCCAGCAGATAAATGTGGCTCAGCAGATATAAAACAACTTCTGCTCCACACGATTCTTCCTTAAATGCTGTCTAATACCCTTTCCATTACACTTATTTCCAACCACACGGAAAATATCCTGGAAACGCTTCTGCTTCCACACCTGTACTCAGACAGGTGGATGGATTAACTAGTTTAAAAAGTGTAAAATATTCATTTATTTTTAATGACTATAGTTAGTGTAGTAAGTCTACACTATATTGGTCAGTGAGTCAATGAGCTTCAACAAGACTAATAATTTGAACTAATGATAATAGTAAGCAATCACTGGTCAAAGATAGTTTTACTTCATTGGACCCTAGCTGTGTTCCTGAGGTAATACTTGTAACATTTGTGGAAAAACCAGCCAACCTTTCGACAGGGTCGTGAGTATTTTACTGTTCATTTTGGATCCCACTCTGCTTCCTGTCACTTCTGTTATTTTCATAAATGGAGACTCCTCATGTTCTGTCACTTCCATACACTCTGCAGCTTTTGCGGTTCACACTGAGCAGAGAAACATAAAATCTGGCCATGGTGAGCAGAGAGGAGCAGACTTGGGTGTGCTGTCAGCTGCAGTGTGAACAGAGCCCGACTCTGTGGATCCACCAGCAGCCTGATCAGCACTCTAAGCTGTGGAGACGCCTGATGCCAAACAGATCAATGATGGTTCCTGTCTGGCCAGGCGGACACTCCTTCTGGATAACCAAGTCTTCCATCACAACATATTGAGGGCAACAAACCACCACCCATCACCCCTCCTCCTCTCCCACAGAGAGGCAGATAGACTACAGACAAAGACTGGCAGAGAAAACACTGCTGCTCATCAGAAAAGACAGGGTTTCCATTGTGAATAGAGACGTTAACTGTCACAGAACATCCAACCACACGCAGTTTATCGAGAAAATGACTCAAGTTTCGCACACAACTAATGCTCAATGTGACATTACAGAAGAAGATCCAAAGCTGCAATTTTTCAGCCAGTTTTATCTTTGGTTTTGCTTCGCTTCAGAGCACAACAGCACGTGTGATGCACCCTTACAGTACAAATCTAAACATTTTAAGGTTCTTCTTTATATTTTACCAGAGAACATCATCCATCTTCTTCCACTTATCCACGCAGGGGGGCTGGAGCCTATCCCAGCTGCCATGGGGTGGGAGGCAGGGTACACCCTGGACAGGTCGCCAGTTGGTCGCAGGCAACCATGTGCTAATTAAGCTAACCCCGCTAACTGTATGTCTTTGACATGACACAGGGAGAACATGCAAACTCCACACAGAAAGGCCCCGGCCCCAGGACCTTGCTGCTGTGAAGCAACAGTGCTAACCACCGGGCCACCACGTTGAAAAAAAATAATGAACATGATAGAAAATGCAGGCTTATAAATTCTAAAATTATCTTTTTTTCTGTATTTTGATAAAGTGAAAAAAAAATATGGTCATAGTCAATAAAACTGAACAATCTACTCATGTCACCATCTACAGAAGATTTTAAAGTATTATATACGTGCATAAATGTGTATGCTAAAGTATTTTGAACATATATGAAAAAGGCAATATGTCGAGATACACGTGCTGTTTAGGTCTAGTTTTACTTGAGAGAAGCTTTAGATAAATATCCTTAAAAATATGAGCTCATATCAGATATTCTTTTTATATTAGAGATGGCTTGTTATATAGTTTTGCTTTATTTTGCCCATATAGTATACTATTTTTACATGACTGATACTGACTTGGTTTTTATTTTGCCTTGTTGCCAAAAAACATCATCATACAAAGATAAAGCAACAGTTTCCACAGTAAACAGTCTGATAACATAGCTGTATAATCTTTAGAAATAAAGATTATACCACGATATGGATCAAAATACTTCCTAATTCCATCCAATAATCAAGTGAATACAAACTTAAGCTAAGGAAACAGAGGAGCAAACACCAGCTGCGTGTGTGTGTGCGTCATTTCCTTGTAATACCTAATGATGACATACACACAGCATGCATACACACATAAACAATCCTATTTTGACTAATAACTGCAACATCTGACTTTCCTCAGTTATGATTTGTTTGTGTCAGGATAAAATTGTTTTCTGTTTTTATCTCATTTCTTTCAAAAACCAAAGCAGCGGTGTTTGTCCTGATGTGCAGCAGCTGCAGCTCGCAGAGTTTATACTCACTCCATCACTGCTGACACAATATTATCATCTGGTCAGTGTGATGATTTTTCAGCTGCACCACAGAGAAAACACTGCTGCAAAATTTACTTTCAGTTAATTGTTGCTTGACTTTTCATTACAGATTTGGGTCATATATTAAGCAAAGCTATTCTACAGGAATCAGACCTTGAACTTTGTGATTTTTTTCTTTCAACCATAAAGCAATATTTTTTTTTTCACTCTTTATTTTAATGTCAGCCACAAATTAAAGTTTAGACTTCTGTAGGTGATGGAGTCTTATTGCATTCACTCCAGCAGCACTTAAATAATAATTTATAGCACTGGAGTATTTTCTTTATACTTTACATTTAGTTCCATAGTTTATACTTTAGTTAAATATTAACAATTTTGAATTTCAAAATAATATGCAGCTTTATAGATTTATACATTTGAAAAACATTTCTACAGATACAGAGGAAAGCATTAGTAGATTGGCAGAAGATGAAAGGGCATCTTTTTCAGAGTAAAGTTATATTTCATGAAATATGTTTTTAATATTTCTTTTAAATCCATTTCTCAAGACATCATTTTAATCTCTTAGAAAACTCAAACATATGTGTAAGTTGTTTTTATTCCAGCTCACTGGTTTTAGTCTATATCGGGATTGGTCATTTGTTTACTGAACACAAATGAACTCACTTGCAAACCTCAGTCAGTGTATTTACAACATTGTCATCAATGCCACCATGCTGCAACTGTCTAAAGGCCAGGCTGTTGGCATGCTTGTCTGAGCTGTTGTTGCAGCTTTGCATGTCCATCATTTCTGATCTGACTGTTCTTGGTGGAAACCTGATGGGGCAGAGGTGCTGAGATGAAGATTTCCAACCAATACTTGCAGCATCATTCTGTCCGCCCCACTCTGCAGGAGTGGCGCAGGCCTTTTGGGATCGGGAGCATGTCCAGAGATTTCCTTGGCCAGCATTTAGTCCAGATATGTCTTGTACTAAATGTGCCTGGGACATGCTGGGTTGATGTGTTCATAGAGGCAGCCACAACCAGTGACCATTACATAGCTGTAAGCTGCTCTCATCCAGGAATGGGGAGCAGTTCCTCAACAACAGATCCAGATGCTTCTTCAGTCCACACTCAGATGGGAGGCTGTTTGCATCGTGTCTGCAGAAGACCATAGCTGACATTAAATGTCTTTCGTACCTATATACTATAATGTTGATCTATAAAATCTATTTTTGACTAGTATATTTTTATCAAAAGTCAATTCACATATGAAAATGTCAAAAATTTCAAAAGTTTCCAGTTTTATTGTTAAATTTAAAAAAAAAAAGTTGTAAGTAGCTTTTCAGAAATGTTATTGTTATAGCAGAAACCATCTTTTTGTATTGAGTCTGCACTGAGAACATGTTTTTGTCATTAGAATTTCAGACTTCAGTGCAGGAAGTTTATTTTCAAAAATCAGTTTGTGTGGCCATGTCCTCATGTCTGGGTAGTTCTGCATGCATGCCATAAATTTCTTGGTGTGCACAAGTCAGCAACGGGTACAGGTGAAACTCTGCCGCTCAAAAGCTGTGACTATACAGACTTTACCCACTGCAAGCACGGTAACTGTGCATGCTTAAAGAAGATAACATAAATCCTTGTTTCATGGAGAGGAGATGTGCCTTCATAATTCTGCAAGACTTTGTAGCTGCTTTGATTAGTAAGTGCTTTCCATCATCCAAATACAGCTGGAAATATCAAATTCTCCAGAAATTCTGTGCCAGGTCTAAGGTTTGGAAAGGGACACAAACAAACTCCAACTGCAGGCTATTTTATAGCATCTGGCACTCTTCAGGAATAAGCACTGAAATGGAACTACAACAAGTCTGTAACTAGTCGCCTTACTTCCTGCCAAGAACCTGAACTTGTGTGAGTACCAGTGCGACACACCTGTGGAGCAGAACAATGTATACCCTAAAAATTGTAATAAAAATGTGTAGTTTAGTACAAACTGGGCTGAATGCAGATGTGGAAATCATGAATTATCCTTCACTGAGTATTAGTAGTATTAATATTTTTACTTGATTAATGATCTAAATTCTGAAATGTGTCAAATCGAATGCACCACTTCTGTCCTGCATTCTGATGTTTCACATGTGAAAATTATAAATTAGTTGAGAACATCTGAAACTGGAGTTTATGCCTGTGTAATGTGTGAAAATTATACATGCTTATATCAATTATATTAATTCATCACATCCCACATTTTTACAAGAGAAGCTGTTTTATACATAAATACATAATAAATATAATAAAATATACAATTTCATGCTGTTTGCTTAAAAATGTATCAAATACATAACAAATCGAAATAAGAGATTTTATATATAATGCCACAAATTGTGGGTGTCACAATATGTTTTTATTATTATTATTATTACTCTCAAAGGCTCAGCAACTGGGGAAAGACAAAAGCAATTATTCTTACTGACACGTTTAAAAGGTATTTATATTTTTTCCAAAAAAGCACTTTTTGATTTTGTCCAAAACATGGGGTTAGAGGTTGGTGCTGGGGTTGGAGTTATCACACATGATGACTTAGACTTCACAGGGTTAAACCTCCTTTGCAGCAGTTCTCGCTACAGCAGGCAAAAAGGACCACACTGCTGCAAAATACATTTACTGGGACATTTTCGATCTTAAGACAGGGCCGTGTATAAATAGCAGTTAAAATATGCTGGAAACTCCTCAAATAAATGCAGTGTGTTGGTATTTGCGTATGCATTTTCTGTATTGCAATGTGTACTATAACATATTGGTCACAGGATACACACTGAGGCCTGCTTAGCTAAAAATACACACACAGACTTAAACACACCAGGCCTTGTTTAGCCATACAGTCGGCAAACACGGCATCAACACAGAGACACAGATACAGACCAAACATGCAGTGAGCCAGTAAAGCAGGCAGAGGCTGCTGGTGTGTGCTGACAGATTTATATTACACCTCATTATATTTGTGGTTGCTTTCTGTGTCACAGTGACCGGCCGGTTTGCTGCTGATCCTCAGTCTGACTTTTCTGTTTGAAAACTCTCCGCAAGCTTTTGATGCTAATCTAATGAGCCTTTTTTTTACCCAGGGGGGGTTTTGATTATTTACCCAACAAAGCTAAACCAACTTTTCACCTGTTTGCCTCCATCCGCCTGCCTCCTTTGATCCTTTAATCTTCCATTTGTTAATCTTTCCTGTCTCTGTTAAGGTGAAGGTTTAGCTGTTGTAGTGTGTATGGTAAGTATCATGCTTGTATCAATTATGTATGGACCATACTGTCATTCATATCTTTACAGGTTTGATAGAGAGGTGGACAAAGGTGTCCCTAATGCCTCTTTTCCACTAGTATCTACTTGGTTCAACTCTACTCTACTCTACTTGGTTTCATTTGTTTTCCATTACAATTGAGTACCGCCTTACCACGGTCGCTCCGTCTACCTTCCTCTGGATTCTGTTGTCAGTCACCGAGCACAAAAATGTCTGTGTCGGTCAGTTTGAATCCATTTCCTTCATTGCTGGGTTTTAGAAACGGCGGGTTTGACTGGAGTCTCTCTCATCATTCATCTAATGATGTCTACTGCCTGACCAATCAGCAGCATGCAGTCGGTTGATGTCACATTTTCAACTCAGTTCGCTTGGAAACACGGCTGAGTAGGAACTAAAAATGTACCTGGTATCAGGTACTACCACACAATGGAAAACCCTAAAAACTGAGTCAAGTCGAATCAAGTTGTGAATAATTGAATAGCAACATTGAGCACTACAGAGTTTTCATTGACCTGCACATTAGTGGCAATGTAGGATGGGAAGCTCCTAATGTCAGGGGGGAAAAGCTGGCGAGATAGTCCTTTTGCTACATTCTTCCCTGTAAAAAAAAAACTTTTCTTTAAGTAATTACAGTACAAACTGTTGCTGTTAATGTTTGGTAAAAACCTAAATTAAGAGCAAGAAAACAGCTATGCTATAAGTATCTTACCATTGGCTGTGGAAATAAGTAATTACTTTCTTAAGTATTTCAGACAAGGTCCATTGTATCTTTCATTGCTCAGCTGGGCAAAGTCAGTATGTTGGCTTCAGTACATATCAGTGTAAACTTAAAGTGAATATATTAGTGATTGGTTTGTCCAAATCAATTAATTTCACTACAACCATCTACTATTTTATTTTATTTTACTGGCCCTTTTTTAAACATTACTTTGATACCATCAAACCTGTAAATCTAAATAAAAGTAAAATGCATTCTGGAGTTATGCACAGGCCACAAGAGCTAGCCTGAATAGGCCTGACAGATTCTGACAACTTGAGATCCTGAACTGACCAGAGACATGAAGGCAAAATTTTGTAAGCCATTTAGGCTAATGCAACATGGCGAATCTGTCATTTTAGCTTTTTCAGCTGGATATTATCTATCTTACAAATAATATACTGTATGCTTACTATGTTGATGGACAAATTTATCCAAAAGTCAATATTCTGGCAAGACCTGTTGATTTGGGAATGAGCAGAAGAAATTCCCATTTTAAAAACATGGTGTTACAGAGGCTGACACTAAATATTCTGCATATTGTGCCCAAGTTTACCTGATCCTGACCTGATTTCACATCTTCTTCTTCCAAAGCTGCAAAACATTTACATTTACCAAACATACTGACAGACTTTGGGCTCAAATGCGCTGAGTACTGAGTACAAAACATGCAATTAAATAGTCAATTTTTTTCATAGGAAGGTTCCTAACTGAGGGAAGTAACCCAGAAGTATCTGCATGGCATCCGTAATAAGTGCTCTTCAAATTTTCTAAATACAAAGGAAAGGTGCATCAGTGCTTCTTTCATTAGCTCTTTAATAACAGCCCATTTTTTTCAAACTCCACTGTTAACATTGTTCTGCTTTAATAACATGCATGCTTCACCAAAACGTAAACAAAAATGCATTTATGACAAATAGAAACCAAGTTCAATTTGATAATTTTTTTTTTGTATTGAAGAAAAGTATTGCATTCAGTTTTTGTAAAAGCAATTCCAAACTATTTACTTTTACTCCTGGAGTTTTCAAACATCTTACCAGCTGGTAAATGTAGTCTAACAGGCTAATAGCTTCATAAAAGCTTAATTTCATGAGTTTAAAATATATTTAGGAACTCATCCAACTCATCATTACAGGTCATAATAAGTTCAAAAATGGACCTGACGCTGGTAAAGTAAACAAAAACTTTGCTTACAGAAACTACATTTAGCTCCACACTGTCAAAATAAAACACATGCGGTGATAAAGCTGCCGCTACAAAGATAGCTGTGTGCTGCTGAAAAGAAGCAATGGTGCTGTGAGCAGATAAAAAGGAAGTCCTCATTGCTGATCCATTCCTGTTGATGCCTCATTGACAATGGGCAGCGGAGCGCACCAAGATCAGCGGGCATTTTAAAACAACAAAACCAAAGATCACACCGGGTTTAAGAAAATATTATTATGTCTTGTAATTGGCATGACTGAACCAGGCAAGGGTGGGGAAGGGAGGGAGTGGGTCAGCTGAAGGAAGGCAGGAGGAAATTTGTGAGGGGGTGGGGGGGGTAAACGACACCACTTTTCACTTTGACAATCGGATTTGGAGAGTTTGTTTAACCCGACAGGCCCTCACCAAGCCGCCTGCTTTTACACACTCATTAAAACGATTATTCACGACCCGTCGAGTGTTTTCTTGCTCACTCACATGAACTACCACCAGCGGCCACCACCACCCCTCCCAAAACCTAGCAATACACACACTATTACATTTCAGCTTTATGCTAGTTAATTCATATTTAGACACGCTTTACAGTTATCTGTATTTAAATTGCAGTATATTGTGTACATACTGCATCACATTCTACTATACATCTCTCAGAGTTTTAATTTATAACAATGAGCTGAAATGATCAGTGAAAAACATTTAAGCATGATGATGGTTATAGCCTCTCAAATGTAAAGAAGTGTAAAAATGAAATTATTGTATTTGACAATGTTTGGATTGGTTAACGAATGTTGGTATTCTTACCTGTTTTCCAGTCAATTAAATTATTAATTCATAATGACAACGATCATTAACTAGATTTTCATTAACGGTAAGTTATGATAATATCACTTAACACAACTTGGGCCTGGATATGCAGCAATAGTATTTCAAATTTTCATGCTATTTGTTAAAAACACAGTAAGACATCAAAATAGTCAAGTTTCTACTGCAACAGCTACTGTAACTTTAATATTTCCAAGAAAGTCAGCTGTGTTTCTGAGTGTCCCACTCCCAGCATGTCACATAATCATGCCTGATCAGGACCCCTGGAAGCCACATCTTAACTCACTGGGTTCCCTAAAGTATCAGTTTTTAATGTGCAGGGTAAACCAATAAACTTAAATAGAAGTCCTTATGTATAATTGATGTCATGTCACTGTTTTTGCACTTGGGAAAAGCTATCCTTCAAAGATTTGGTTACCTTTGTGTGAAAGTATATATTTTAGCTCAGATTATGGTCTTTTCCTCAGCCTTTTCTGAACCAAGAAGCAAACACCAAAAATGTCAAAAGACAAACGTAAAACAAAATACTAAGATTTGTAGATGGGAGACAAACTCTTGGATTCTCGGTGGAAGTCCTGTGATTGACCCACCATTTCCTGTCCAGTGTCTATATTATTGAAGCATCCTGATCCATACAAATCTGTTTAGGGGCACTGCCCTAATCAGTGAATAATGATGCTAAAGGGAATGAGAATGTGTTAAAGTTAACTACACCTGTCATCTTAGTATAATGGTCCAACGAGGAAATACCTCCTTCATCAGTAAATCATTGCATAATAAATGTTAATTCTATTTAACAATCTACTAAATACATTTTGGAAAAAAAAAATTTTTTTATATATAAACTGCCAGACAGTGTCTGTACTTGCTTTCAAGTTAAGTATTTAGGTGAGTATTTTTGTCATATCACACAAAACTATTTAAGGTTTCAATGTGAAATCACCAAAATGAAATTGCAAAAAAACATATAAAAAGTATAAAAGATGAACATAGCGACTGTAACCTCGCCCATTGGTTTTGGAGACCACCCAGGGGTGGAGTACAAAGTTATGAGCTACTGCTAGCAAACTTAGTTAGCATGCTATCATTCATAAACTGTATGAATGCAACACGCAGACACACACGAAACTGTCAAAAGTATTCCCTCATCTGCCTTCACACTCATATGAATTTGAGTAACATCCCATTCTAAATCCAGAGGGTTTAATATGATGTTGGCCTGCCCTTTGCAGCTATAACAGCTTCAATTCTTCTGGGAAGGCTTTCCACAAGGTTTAGAAGTGTTTAAGGGAATTTTTGACCATTCTTCCAGAAGTGCATTTGTGAGGTCAGACACTGATGTGGGATGAGAAGGCCTGGCTCACAGTCTTTGCTCTAATTCATCCCAAAGGTGTTCTGTCGGGTTGAGGTCAGGACTCTGTGCAGGCCAGTCAAGTTCTTCCACACCAAACTGGCTAATCCATGTCTTTATGGACCTGCTTTGTGTGCTGGTGTGCAGTCATGCTGGAACAGGAAGGGGCCATCCCAGCATGAAGTTGTCCAAAATGTCTTGGTATGCTGAAGCATTAAGAGTTCCATTCACTGGAACTAAGAGGCCGAGCCCAGCTCCTGAGAAACAACCCCACACCATAATCCCCCCTCCACCAAACTTTACACTTGGCACAGTGCAGTCAGACAAATACCATTCTCCTGGCAACCACCAAACCCAGACTCATCCATCAGAATGCCAGACAGAGAAGCATTAATCATCACTCCAGAGAATACGTCTCCATTGCTCTAGAGTCCAGTGGCCACTGGATGTGGCCACCACTTCATCTGAAGCGTTGCATTTCGTTTAGTGATATAAGGCTTAGATGCAGCTGCTCAGCCATGGAAACCCATTCCATGAAGCTCTCCATGAAGATCTGTAGCAAGTGACTCTGCAGAAAGTTGGCAACCTCTGCGCATTATGCCCCTCAGCATCCACTGACCCTCCTCTGTCATTTTACATGGCCTACCACTTTGTAGCTGAGTTGCTGTCATTCCCAATCCCTTCCACTCTGTTATAATACCACCAACAGCTGACTGTGGAATATTTAGTAATGAGGAAATTTCACAACTGGACTTGTTGCACAGGTGGCATCCTATCATAGTACCATGCAGGAATAGTGGATGAGCAGGGGACTATATATGCCACGTGACGGTGCAGGCAGCCTGGGTTTGTGTCCCAACCTGTGGCCATGAACTGCATGTCTGCCCCTGTCTCTCTCTCCACTGTATGCTATTGAATAAAGCTGCAAAGAAAAAGCCCCAAAAAATGATGGAAAAAAATTAACACAACTGTGCCTCTAACTCAGTTATCCAGGTGGGTGAGTTGTGACAAAATGTATCCCACTGTTATGAAGGTGGAAACTATCCATAGAGGCCAAAATTATCTAAATATAAATATTATTTTTAATGCTGTAAAGCTGGTATTTTAACATTGGAGTCTATAGGGATTCATTCCCTTTTGGAGCCAGCCTCCCATTTCATCTATAGGAACTGCAATTTTCCACATTTGCTTCATTTTTTAGCTCAAGCTGTAGCCCAATGGAAAAACAGCCCGTGGGGTTTTGTGAGGGACCATTCAGTCATTACTCTGGTCCTTGTCATTGTATGGAGATGATCAGATGACATAGAGATGGTTTTGTTGTTATCAGATGACCTAATTATAGGGATTTATTCATAAGAGTTAACTTACAGTTGACTTTTATTTATTTCACTTCTCTTCACTGCATGAGACAGGTGAATGAAGAGTAAACACTCAGTCCATCATGGGAAGCCCCCAGCAGCCTGGGCCTATTGCAGCATAACTAAGTGAGAGTTCAGGGTCATATGATCCAGCCCTAACTATAAGCTTTATCAAAAGGGAAAGTTTTAAGTCTAATCTTAAAAATGGAGAGGGTGTCTGTCTCCTGAATCCAAGCTGGAAGTTGGTTCCACAGAAGAGGGGCCTGAAAGCTGATTCTACTTTTAAATACCCTAAGAACCACAAGTAGGCATGACATCTTTGAGATAAGATCAGATCTGATTATTTAAGACCATGTATGTGAGAAGGATTAAAAATTATATTCTAGATTTAACAGGGAGCCAATGAAGAGAAGCCAATATGGGAGAAATATGATCTCTCTTTCTAGTCCCTGTCAGTACTCTAGCTGCAGCATTTTGGATCAGCTGAAGGCTTTTCAGGGAGTTTTTAAGACAACCTGATAATAATAAATTTCAATAGTCTGGCCTTGAAGTAATAAATGCATGATTTTTTTTTTTTTTTAGAGTCACGTGACAGGATGTTTCTAATTGTAGAGATATTGTGCAAATGCAAATGCAAAAAAACAAAAATAAAAACAGTCCTACATATTTAATATGCACACTGAAGGACATATCCTGGTCAAAAATCTCTCCAAGTTTCTTCACAGTGTTACTTGAGGCCAAAGTAATGCCATCCAGAGTAAGTATCTGGTTAGACACCATGTTTCTAAGATTTGTAGGGTAGAGAACAATAACTTCAGTTTTATCTGAATTTAGAAGCAGGAAATTAGAGGTCATCCAGGCCTTTATGTCTTCAAGACATTCCTGCAGTTTAACTAATTGGTGTGTGTCATCTGGCTTCACAGATAGATAAAGCTGGGTATCATCTGCATAACAATGAAAATCGATGCAATGCTTTCTAATAATACTGCCAAAGGGAAGCATGCGTAATGTAAAAAGAATTGGTCCTAGCACAGAACCCTGTGGAACTCCATAATTAAGCTTACTGCGTGAAGAAGACTCCCCATTTACATGAACAAATTGGAATCTAGTAGATAAATATGATTCAAACCACTGCAGCACAGTACCTTTAATACCTTTTGCATGCTCTGATCTATTAGGAGAATTGTGACTAACAGTATCAAATGCTGCACTGAGATCTAGCAAGACAAGCACAGAGACATATAAAGGGGGAAATATACAGATAGATTCAGGGAAATATAATGTATCTTTTTAACTGTACTTTATACATTTTATACAGAAAAGGTGTTATTGTAAAAATAAAGACAACTTTTTTGTTGTTGTTATTTGGCAGTGCATTCACTCAGAGGAACTACTTACACCTGCATATTTTCCTAATTAAAACATTAAATTGTTTTATCTGCTTATATTACAAGGAGCTAATAAAAGCTTCTATGTTTCTGTCTAAAGAGTGATGACTGATAACCAATTTAAATGTATGATTTCTGCAGGTCCCTGATGTACCAGGTGATGTAAATCTACCCTGGATTGCTGAGTGTCTGCTGAGCATGTGCCAGCAAAAAAACACTAGGCACTTGTTTGATTGATATACTATATATATTTCACAATGTCTCTGCTGAGCTTTCTGTTGAGCAGTTATAAACTGTTTACTCTTTTTCAGTTGTGCAGTAAAAGTCAAAGCAGGTCTTGTTCTTGCTTTCAGAAGATCATGTTGAAAGCTTAGAGCCATAGGGGCATAAGTGACATTTCACCAACTTTACAGGAGAGCCAAATCAAAAAATGACCATAGTTTGCTCTTTCTTTGTATACTGATTGTATTTTTTAAGCATGTTTCTTTTTACAAATTGATGACACAATGCTTAATGAAGAATAATCTTTTCTGTGTCTTAAATGCACATACGCCCTTTTGACATCAACTTCTTCTGTACATTCAGAGTCAAGTCTTTTTGTTTTTGTTGAATAACTCTATTTTTGTTAATATTTTACTTCTGTAATTTTGACAGTTGATAGAGCACATCAAGAGCTTTCATTTGATATATATATATATATATATATATATATCAATTTTGACCAAAATGTCAGTTACGCCCTTATGGCTCCAAGCCTTTGATGTCATGTCTTTATAGTGTGCATGTGAGGAACAAACCAGAGGCAAATATAGTTAAATCATCAAGTGCATGGGGGCGCGCTGGAGCCTATCCCAGCTGTCATAGGGTGAGAGGCAAGGTACACCCTGGACAGACTGCCAATCTTTTGCAGGCCTAACACAGAGAGACAAGCAACAATTCACATTTACACCTAAGGTCAGTTTAGAATTATCAATTAACCTAAGCTCATGCATGTCTTTGGTCTGTGGGAGGAACCTGGAGTACCCAGAGAGAATCCACACAGATATGGGGAGAACGTGCAAATTCCACACAGATAGGCCCCCAAGCTGGATTTGAACCTGAGACTTTCCTGCTGTGAGGCAAGAAATGTAGTGTCTGCTTTCTTTTACAATTTTTAAGCTGTTTTTAAAGGCTCTGATTCTCAGACAAGGGAGTAGGAGTCAATTAAATTTCTAGTAGTATCTAAAGTTATGATGATAAAAACTAATAAAATTGTGGTAGCCTTAAAATGCTCCAGCGCTTTACTGGTGTCAACTAGTTTTGAACAAATTAGTTGACACGAGCCCTCAGTGTGCGTGCAGGTCTGGATTTCAGTTTTACCTGACTCATAAAAAATCTGTAGTATTTCAAATCTAATTTAAACAACAAGAATGTTAACTGACCATACTGAGGCTGAGATCCTGCTGTGTGTGTGTGTGTGTGTGTGTGTGTGTGTGTGTGTGTGTGTGTGTGTGTGTGTGTGTGTGTGTGTGTGTGTGTGTGTGTGTGTGTGTGTGTGTGTGTGTGTGTCCAGGCCTCATCTGGACCAATCAAATCCAGATTAACCGTTTAAAGCAGAGAGAAAAACAGTGCGTCGGCATTCCCAAATCTTAATCATCGTTGATCAACAGCCGGCCTGACGAGGCTGAAAAAAATAATGGAGACCTGGACACACTTGGTTTCACTATACTCTAATTCTAATTATTCTTTGCTATTTATATCTCTCTTGGCCTCAAATCAGCTTTTTTTCTACTCCGAGGTCACATGGCAGCTGCATGCCAAACTGGCCACAAAAACCAATAAAAGAGTAGTTAAACCAGTACTTCATTCACCTTCACAAGAAAACCGCAGCAGTTTTGGACTTGCAGGCAGAAAGAGGATTCAGAAAGAAACAAGTGGTTTTTATTTATGTTTGTGTGGCTGTTGTGTTAATATTAATTCACTGATTGTCCATTCCCTCTTGTTCATTCATATGTACAGCTTATAAGTCCTTTATTCATCATTTCCCTCTGTTTATTAAGCCATTCCCCATGTTTATGTGTCTGTTCCCTTGGTTATTAAGTCTATGCTTATTAATTAATAATTTCTCTTGATTCAGTGGTGATTTTATTGAGTTTATTGATTCACATGCAGTTGATTAATTCCCTAAAAGCTGGACGTAGCCACAGTGACATCAACCATTTGGTGTTTGGATGGATTTTCAAGAAAGTTCAGTGACTTGAATAAACATTGGCGATGTTTACACAATTATTTAGCACATATTTTTTCTACTGCATGACCCCTTGGTGTCTCTATAGTAGCCAGGATAAACAAAGTGCATATAAATGTACTTTCTAGAAAAAAGTTCAGGCTCAACTGGTCCATCCATCACAGGAAAAAATTCCCTTGTAATGTTTCCTGTTTGTTCAAATTCAACACAAGAAGTACCTGAGCATGACCTCCTAAACATGCAGACACACAAACTACATGTGAACTGGAGGGCACCCTCACAGTTTGACAGAGAATTGATTTTTGAGGAGATCAATCAGTAATTGGCCTGTTCTGAGAGTGCGCTGCAGAACATCTGGACCAGAACACTGCATATCAAACATGTATACATCTGCAGGTTGAAAGTTTTTACAGTGATAGAAATATTAATAAACTGCTTGTGCTAAATAAATATTTAACAGGCTAGTATTTTGTATCTAAGCAACATTACAATATTTTCCTTAAAGTGTCAGTAACTTTTGAACTAAGGTTACACTGTGCTGCTCCTGTGTTGCAGCAGACACCTAAATCAGCAAATAAAATACAACATGCTTTAGGAATTTAATTTAAATATATAACCAGGATATTTAACGTGAAACAGTGCAACTGTAGCTCCTACTGGAGCAGGAAATGGTGCAAATTCAATGGATCAGCTGCTCAAATATAAGTTTCCAAAAACTGAACTGAATACCAACCTGCCCCATGGCTGATACTGTTGTTTTTAACTTACAGACAGAAATCAGCTGGGAAAGAGAGAAAGAAAGAAACAGAAAGGAAAACAAAAGAAAAATTTAGACAATAGCTTAGATTATTTTTATTTAAAAAAAAAAAACTTAACCATATGTGAAAGGCTTTAGCTAAGTTTCTGTTAGGTTTGTCTTTGGAAGACTGCCAATGTTGTCTAAATGTGTCACCAACTCTTAGCAGTTCATTCATTCAGGTCATCATTTTAAGAAAAGTGACCTCAAGCCAGAACAACCCGTGTTTATAAGTTCTGAAGCAATGTTATAAGGAAAAAATAGAATTTGAAGAATTACAATGAATTTATAAAACTTTGTTTTATCTGGACATGATGGACCCAGATGGATTAACCTTTGTTTAGAGTCACACTGGGATTAAGTAATTTAGTTGGAGGAAAAGCTGAACCCCTGATCAGAGGATGTGGTACTTGTGTTAAGCTGTGGGAGGCATTGTTCTGCCATGTTTTGTGTCCAGTTGACACTGCAACCCAAATCTGATCTGAGTGATCACCTTTATCCTATGGCAGTATGGCATTGTCTCCATCCAAGAGGCACAAGAACTCACTGCCCAATCGATCACTTATGGACAATTATGGACCACTGTGATAAACAGCACTCTCTACCATCATCATCATCATCAAAACAATCAAATTCAATTTCATTTTCAAATGCAGGAATATCCTTTGAAAGAAACGTTTTCATCCCTCCAACAGAGTTACAGAGAATCCCATGTTAGCTTCTCTTCATTGGTACATGTTAAATACAGAATTAAATTTAAAATCCTCGTTCTCCCGTACAAACTCCTGAATGATCAGACCCCATCATGTCTTAAAGAGCTCATCGTATCATACATTATATGAGCAAAGGTTCTGGTCTGACACACTGCACCTACAGGAGCTGCTCGACGATGGAAACTCATGCCACGAAGCTCCCAGCTCACGGATTTTATGCTGCCGTTAATGCCAGATGAAGATTAGAACTCTGCAGTTTTGGAGTCAGCCCACTCTGCCTGCCACTTCATGGCTCAGTTGCTGTGGGTCCTAACCATTTACACTTTGCAATAATACCACTTAGAGTATTGTGGAAAACCTACAAGGGACAAAATTTCATGAACTGACTTTTTGGAACAGTGGCATCCTATTACAGTTCTATGCTCGAGTTCAGTGAACTCTTTAGAATGAACCATTCTTTCACAAATGTTTGTAAAAGAATACTGCATGGCTACATGCTTGATTTCATAAACCTGTGACAGTAGAGCTGAAAACAGATAAGCTGTGGCCCATAGAGTGTACAATCCTAATAGCAATTTGCTCTCAGACTGCAGGCGGCTTATTTGCGCTTCCTAGAGTTTCCAACAGTAGAACAGGTTCCTGAGGCTCCTGGCTCTCCTATGGAACCAGCTCCCAGTTTGTGTTCCCAAGACAGACACCCACTTTACTTTTAGAATCAGGCTTAGGCTTTGATAAAACTTGTAGTTGGTTCAGGTAGGCTTCAGTCACACTAGATTAAAAATAGGATGGCAACCTCTTTCCAACCAGGGAAAACTTGGCAGTGAGTCCACTGTTTTTTTTTGTTTTGTTTTGGTTTTTTTTGTTTGTTTTGGTTTTTGTTTTTTGTTGTTTTGTTTTGTTTTTGTTTGTTTTTTTGGGGGGGGGGGGTTGCTGTCTGGGACCAATTGCAAGTAGTTGCTAAGACAGTTCACTCAACCTCTGGACGGCCATTTTTTGGTCACAAAGACTCAGACCTGTATCTGACTGCAATCACTCTCAAACAGATTTGTAAAGGTTTGCTATTAATCACTATCTAGTTTATGAAGGCAGACAGACTGCCAACACAGTCAACACCGATGAGCTCAACTCCTGTGCTTCATCACATAATGAAACATAACGAGTTACTGAGGTTTTTGGCAGGCAGTTTTTTTGTGAATTGCGTTACATTCAACAGCAAAAAGCATGTCTCATTTTGCGCCCAATATGTGTGTGATAGCTGCCGCTAGGAGTCTTCATTTATTTGCAGTGAGAGGGGGAGATGTTAATGGAATGAGTGCATAATTGGAAGGGCATAATCTCTCCCTGGCTTTTCTCAGCAGTGCGCACACAGAACAACGTTCAAGTTTCTTTTACTTCCCTCGTGAGGTACCATTACATAATATATGTCTGCCAAAATGTAGGTATTAATGGGACTGTGTTAGTGTGTTAGCTTAAGATCTGAATGTTACAATATGTTAGGATTAGCATTAGTTAAATTAATATTGACAATATTCCTAGTCTCGGGCTTTCCTCTTCAGACACTTGCAGTCAAGCAACAGTGCAAACGATTTAATATGACAGAATTAAATCACTTGTCCACTTCTTGCCATTTGATCGGCTGTTCAAGCTAATTTCAATATTTAATATAAAAAAGTCAAAATGCAACCGCACAAAATGCTGTCATTTTAAAGAAATAAAGAATATTAGACTACCTTTTCTGCAGACCATCGTCTGCAGCGTGTCACCTTTTTTTTTTTTTATTATATACCTGTATCTGTTAATCTCTGTACAAGGAAGGAGGCATCCTGCTCCATTTACTGAGATCAACAGCGCACTTTCAGATATAAGAAATATAAGAACATGATCAGGCTCTGTAACTTGTTTTACAGCATCATAGACCACAAGTTCTGTGAATGATGCAGTGAATGACGGCCCGGTTAGGGCTGATCTTTTCATTCCGGGCTGCTTCTCTCTGTCGGCAGAGCCACTAAACTCTGCGCTAACATTTCTTCAACAGGACACACACACGGACGGCTCGGTCCGCTGTTACATGAAGATTTCAGGTGTATATGGAGGAATTGTTTGTAATAATACAACTCTCTGGATAAATCCTGCGCTGGGTCTCAGTTCACAAAACCACACAGGTTCCAGCAATTTCTAACAGAAGAGTTATCGCATAAATATATTTATTCTTCTTCTGTGTCCATTGTTTTCAGGTAGAAAAACGTGTGAAGCCTGCGCTTACACTGTATAATTTTGTCAGTATATTCCTAGACCCCTCATTTTTGAGCCACAAATTTTCGCTGTTGGTCATTAATGAAATGAACTGTCTCTGTTTGATTATAAATGTATAAATGAAAAATGTCCCCCATTTAGATCTGGCCCAGTTTGTGGCTGAGAGTCGTGCCTGATTTGAAATTTATCAGTTAATGGGCATTATCGCAAAGTTTGAATTAACCACCAGTAACCACTAGGGGTGACTGTGGCTCGAAAGGTGGGTGGTTCGATTCCTGGCTGTTCCAGTCTGCATGCCAAAGTATCAATTGAACCCCGAGTTGTTCCCGATGTATTCATTAGATTGCGAATGTGTGTGCCAATATTAGATATAAAATCACTTAGATGTAGAAAAAAGTGGTTGTGTGAATGTGTGTGAATGCAAACGTGTTATATAAAGTGCTTTGAGTGCTCAACTAGAGTAGAAAAGTGACATATAAGAACTAGTCCATTTACCATTTCAGAGGCCAGTAGATGGCAAGCTAATTGGAGGAATGTAACAATTTTGGTTGTACAGCTTCTTTTTTCTATGACTTTGCACAGTGCTAATATTTGTACTTCTGGTAGATGCTAACTGCATTTTATTGCCCTGTACTTGTACTGAGCACTGGCAATAAAGTTGAATCTATCAATCTATCTCTCTATCTAGTCTTCAACCAATGTTTTCTCTAGTATGACTGCAGCCTTGGATATGCTGCTATAGGATCAGGCCACTCCCCCTTTTTTACTCCACATGCATGTCACTTTTTTTTCTTTTTTTTTTGCTGTGTCTATCCCAAAGTTTGTTTGTTCTTCTCTCTATGCTCACCTTTTTCTGTTCTTTCCCCTCTCACAGCACATTGCTGCCCCTCCTTGAGGGTTCTGCCGAAGGTGTCCTTATATTAAAAGGGAGCTCTTCCTTCCCACTGCCGCCAAAAGCTGCTCATGGGGGATCGGTTCATTCATTTAATTCTAATATCGTATGAGATTTACCTTACAATACAAAGCATGTCTAGGCAACTGTTTTTGTGAAAATAAACTGGAACTGAACTATAGAAAGTTAACTCAACTGCTTTAATAATAAACATGTAGCAACAAAGTAGTAATAAATAAATAAGTGGCATTAAACACCACTTCAAGTGAAAAATTATACTTAAGTAAATGGAAGTACCCGTCGTCTGGTGGTCCTTTCTAAGGAAGTTTCGAGTATCGGATATTTTATGTCCTGCATGTATGGTGGAAATGTCTTTATTAATTAATGTGTTCTAAATACTGATGGAAGATTTGTCCTCCCCTTGTCTTAATTACATGCATCTGTGTAATAACTAGTAAATTATGACATATAGAAAATTCGGACATGAGAAAAATATATGAGAAAATGACAAATGATCTTCTCCACGGGGAGGAAACGGGAACCTTCACTGGGAGACAGAAGGATACTAAGTAGGTGTGAGCCAGAAAATTAATCCGTTTCGTTTTGTTTTGGGATTTAAAAAAAAAAAAAAAAAAAAAGGCCTGGCGCTTCAGCCCTCCGACTCATTTCCGTATTAGCTGGTTGGTTCCATGAAAAATATATTTAGTTATTTTTCTTTGTGTAAAACCTTCATCACCTCCTCATTAAACACGACTGTAAACACACAGAGAGAGAGAGAGGACTGAGATTCACGGAGTTTTGATCGTGCGTAAAAGCGCCCTGAGGACGCAAGTTTTAAAAATGCTGTGAATTTATCTGACGTCACGTCGCACGCCTCCTCTCCGTGTACAGGTGCCACGGATGAACATATGGTCACGTGGTGGTGGAATCGCCAAAGCAGACTGTATATTTGTGTACATTTGAGGAAAGATGAAAACAAGCAAGCAAAGTGTGTAAACAGCTTTATAATTTAAAAAGAGCGGTTCATGTTATAAATACACACAAGCACACACACACACACAGAGACGCACACACACACACAGCATACTGAGAGAGAGAGAGAGAGAGAGAGAGAGAGAGAGAGATCTCGTTGTCGTCGTCATCATCCTCTAAAACATGCGCACTCATTCAGGATGCTTTTTATTTGTTCCCTTTATGTCTCTATATTGATTATTGTTTCTGTTTTCAGTCATTTGTCTTCTTTTAATGCCGATATTAAAATACATATGAACTGTAAAATCATGCATCTTACTGTATTCATAAAAGTAAAAGGGCGCTTTTTGCTGTAGCTGTCACTGAAAATAGGAGAATTATGGTCATTAACTGTGCAGTAGTTTCTATATTTTTCCAAAATGTGGAATTTTCAGCACAAAAAAATCAGCCTGGAATATTTGGTGTGTTTTAATGCAAGCAATGCCAATAAAGCAAAAATAAACAAAGCCTGATTTTATAGTTAATCATAAACTGAGGGGTCAGCAGATGTAACACCGTGTTGTCAGTGTCATGTTCGGACGATGCAGTCCCGATATAGACACCAAAGATTTGAGAATTCCTCTTTTCTCCATATTTACTTTGAATTTATCTTTTTTTTTTTCTTGACTGGCTTCAGCTCTGGTTTCTGTCAGCAGCTACGAAATACAGCTACGCAGTATGATTTCTTTCCTGCATCTCCATCAAATGTTGCCTTGATTAAAAGCTGCGTGACACCTGCTCTCTGTTTAAAAATTGTGAATTTGTTAAAAGTTCTTTAAACGCAACGACCATAGTGTAACAGCTGCTGTGTGATCGCGGAGTTTTACACTGTAAAAAACAAATAAATAAAAAAAAAAAGTGCAAGACTACAGAGTAATCACCTTTTTTTCTTATTAAGCTCTATTTTATTAAGTTAATGCAACTTAAAAATGTCTCGTTGTCTTCACTTATTCCAGTGAAAATTTGAGAAAGGCTTCTTGGTTTTCTTTATTATTAGATTGTCGGAAGTGTTAGTCATTGATTTTCTTCGATAAACAAATCATTTCAGCGTGGATTTGCCTACATCATGTCAATTCTGACACTTCCTTCTTCTTCAGTTGGGTCCACTATTTATCTCAATTTTATATCAGAGTAAATTCAGTGTATCTGATTTCTGGCAGGCCAAAAGGAGACACCTGAATGCATCACACTTGACTCTGGGACGCTAATGTTGAGAACAAAAGCAGTCTGGGCCTTCTTCTCCCCTGACCTACAGATGCTGAGTGAGCACAGCAGCGTGGACGGGCCTCGCGGGTCCAACCCCCCCGTCCAAAAATGTCACTGTGCTGAATCCTATTGACATACTACTTCAGCTATAAGTTACATTAATTCATGCAGTTTGATAATTAAAAAAAAAAAAAAAAAACACCCACATCGACAAGTTGTTCCAGAGCTCCATTTAATTATTCGGTTCACAGTAGTTTTAGCGCTCCTGCAGCAGTCGTGGTAACATGACTGAGGAGGACACTGAGCGGATGGTGATACGCAGGTTAGACTTTGGGAGTTACTCCTCATGTCTCTAAAACTAAAAAAAAAAAGACGTCATTCATCAGCTTGTGCTCCCGGTTTTAAAGCATGACCCTGCTCGAAAATTCCAAAATAAACGGAAATGTGTCGAAGATATTCTGCGCTCAGAGCCACTGATCATTGCTCTCCTTCTGCATGCACCCAAAGAAAAGGTCTCTCCTGTTGATATCAATCTGAGACAGGTATTTTTGCACTTCTATAAATGTAGCTACATTTCTCTATGAGCCTACTATGCGCGGTTCGTGGTTGTGGTTTAAAGTAGCTGCTTATCCTTCAGTCTGTTATGTAGCCTGTAAAAGTGGTCCAGTTTATTAATCGTGTAGGACTGACTCTGGTAGTACTCTGTGAAGTGGTACTAGCGGATATTGCGGTGCATTTTAGTTTATAAACTCTGGACATAGCGTGAGTTATTTATTTAAATGGAATTGCAAAATGACTTGAGCCAAATGCCAAAGTTGGTTGACCGTTCAGTTCATGCGCTCTGGCGCCGACCCTGGGGCACAGGCAGCTAACCTTTTCGCCCTGAGAATTTTATCCTGCGCACACTCCAAGAGCCAACCAATCCCTGCAGCCTGAACCAGTCTGATCCATAGAGAGGAGGATTTCACACCAGTAAAGTCAGGCTATTTGTAAAATATAGCTCTCAGTCTATTTCAGGATAAATCCAGAAGAATCAGCATAACATGATGCACCGAAAATATTGTTTGCTTACATCTAACAGGTGGATTTTTAGCACTCACAGAAACCAGTCGGAAGTGATGTGAGCTTCTGAGGGCTGATACATGTGTGCGTTTGCACTACAGCTTTCCTCTGAACGCGAGTGAAAACTATATTAACTATTAACTACATTATTCCATTTCGTGAATTGAAAACAAAAAAAAACTTTTTTAGGAACTTTCATGTTTGAATTTTTCTATTTGTCAACCAAATGTCAATATTGGGTAGAAACGTATCTTTACAGATTGCAGTCAAACATGTCTCTGCACTGTTGCTGTGTCTCTGCAGTTTTCCTCTTTGAGGGGGGAAAGTAACGACTGTCACTGTTTCATTTAAATTTGGTTTCAAACTTTCAGAGAAACAGAAAATCAAATTAAGCCTAATCTAAGCAACCTGCAAACATCATTGGCTTTCAGAGCTAAGAAAAAGGAAGGAAGGAAGGGAAAATGAGGAAATAGGGGAGGAAGAAGGAGATCATCAATTGAGAGAGGAGGGAAAGGGTGAAAGAAAAAGGAGGAGATAAAAAGAAGAAATGATCGGTAGGAAAGAAAGAAAAAGGAAGGCAGAATGACACAAGAAGGAAATAAGGTCTAAAATCAAGGAAGGAAGGAACAATGGAAAGAATAAGTCTATAAGAAAGAAAGTAGTAGGAGAAGGAAGACAAGAAAGGAAGAGAAAGGAAGAGGAATGGATGGAATGGAAGAAAGAGGGAAAGTTTATTTCCACTTCCTCCCCCTCCTCCCCTGTGTCCTTCTGTTGCTTCTTTTGTCTTTTGACTGCTGGTCACCCCATTTAACATGGGACAGATAGCATCAGCCTGACAGATATTGGGTTCCCTGGCAGCTCCATTGTTGGGGGGTGAGGAGGGGTGAGGCAGGGACGGTTTAGTTCTTGCGTTACAGTGGGACCCGTTTAACTCACAGCCCTCTTTTAGGAAACGAACAAATTGCCACTGAAAGTCTGCCTTTGTTGTCGTGGTGGGCTGATCTGAGAGCAGCCGAGGCTCGCACAGCCAACAGCCTGCAGAGAACAGCAGACCACGACAGACCGAGACACCAAACGTCTGCTGCTGCTACCCAAACTTTCACCTCTTTACAGCATCCACAGCTCACTGGATCTGATACGTATATGTTCGAGGCAGCGTCGCATTCAGACGTCTTTGAGATTTTCCCGTTTGACTACAAAAAATGATGTTTTGGGCTCATTTGGGGGTTTGAAGTCCCATGCTGATATTCTGAGGCCAATATTTACCAATAACCTGCTATTAGTTTTGAACATTTTCCATTAGGTGCCAATTTTATAGGTTCTAAAAATGATGTAGTCGAGCATGCTAAAACTCTCCATGGACATTTGGACACTCTGTTTTTCAATCACCAATAACTACTTCTTTCAAATGTTCTCCGTCCACAGTGTAGTCGGTTTTTACGTGTTCTAAACTGACTCCAAAAGTTCCAGGGTGTTGGTCACTTACATATGATCATGAAATTATCCTCTGAAGCACTCAATTGGATTGATTT
The DNA here is from genome assembly GCF_007364275.1 of Archocentrus centrarchus. Taxonomy (NCBI): domain Eukaryota; kingdom Metazoa; phylum Chordata; class Actinopteri; order Cichliformes; family Cichlidae; genus Archocentrus; species Archocentrus centrarchus. The sequence continues at coordinate 6,292,000 of NC_044367.1, forward strand.
CAGGTTTTGAGCTGGTCAATAACCAATAATTATTTCAGAAACTTCATAACTTGCCAAAGAGAAGCTCATGAAATGGATTTTTACTCTAAATCTTGTTTTAAGCTGTACTCACTGATAACATCCAGTTAACGTATTGCAGTTTTCATTTTGGTGACAAATACACAAAGTTTGGGGGGGTTTAAAGAAATTGAATCCACCTATGAAGTGCTGTGGGATGGAAAAAAATTTATAACAAATCTTTGATTTGGGGTTTTCCAGACTAATCCTTGTTTCTCGTGGTCAATAGCACTGAAGTGATGTGCAAGTTTTCCAATTTATTTCCAAAAGTTTCAAGAATTTGGCCACAAGGAGGATGTTTGAGACTTAAACTTTTTCCTGACATGAGATATTTAGTACATTTTTCAATAAATAGATTTTTTTTTCTTATATTTGCCAATTAGCTTCAATATTTGCCCAGCTTTAAGACCTGCGAGCCCTGTGGGGCGGCAAAAAGGAAGCCTTGATTTGATTTAAACTAACACTTTCATAGAGAAATCATTACCATTCAGTTGTTTAAATATTACAGTTTGCTGCCAAAACAGGCCAATGAGATGGACTTTAGAGCATCAGTAACACTAAAAGTGCTGATCTGTGGTGACTCAAAGTGACATTTTCCAGTCTGGTGCCAAAATCTCAGAGCTCTTTATGATTTCTGTGAATCGGCCTTTAGAGAGAATAAAAATAAAAATCTTAAATGAAACCAACAAAATGATGTTTTTAGATCGTAGTGATTCCATTGCATTTTCTATTTTCTAATTTGGTGCCGGATCATTAATATTGAAGGTATTTCTTAGATAGTCCTCACCCATAAAGCGCAGTTATTTTCTCAATTATGTGGCAGAAGTTTTAAGTTTTGTGAGTTGATTACTCTGATTATTAGGGCCCGAGCACGAACTGTGCGAAGGCCCTATTGTAATTGCTTCGTTATTATTTTTATTTTTATTTTTATTATTTTTATTATTATTCAGGCAAATGAATTGGCTTTTTGGGGGCTTTATCATATTCAAAAACTCATGAAACTTTGCACATGCATCACACCTGGTGAAAATTTAAGTATTTTAATGGGCTCGGGCAAGGGCGCGCCCAAATGGCTCGCTAGCGCCCCCTAAACTGGAGCCCCACCGCTGTGTTTCACGTACATGAATGAAACTTCATACACATGTATATCATGTCCACGCGCACAAAAAATCCTCTTGGAGCCATGCCCTAAACCCAACAGGAAGTCCGCCATTTTGAATTAATTATGCAAATTTGGCGATTTGCAGCCCTCACACTTTCTCTAATAACTCAGAGGTTTTAGACGTTATCATCTTCATATTTGGTTTGTCTAACCTACACCCCCAGGGGAATCTAAATCTCGAAAATGGTGAGTTTTTGCCAAGGGGGAGGGGTCCTTATGCCCCTTTGACCTTTGATCATTCGCCATGAAAATTTGATTGCCTCTCATTCATACCTACATGATCCAATGTGCATCAAACTTCTCCAGTAGGATGAGGGTGCCCCCCCTGAACACATACATATGACAATATTTAATATCAGTCGCAGCGCCACCTAGTGGGAACAGGAAATGTCATATTTTACACTTGGAGGTCCAGCTCCAAGGTGGTTTAGCAGAACCATCTCAAATTTCACCTGGAAAGCCTTAAGAAGTTGGACTTACTGTGTTTTCAAAACTGTGAGTTTTTGACAAAAGGGCGTGACCCTTATGGGACGGCAAAGTTCGATGATTCGCCATGAACACAAAAATGGCTGTAACTCAAAGCCAACTTGCCCAATCTGGCTCAAACTTCAGTGGTGTGATAAGCATGCTGCCCTGAACACACTCATATGCATAAAGTCCATAAACGTTAGAGCGCCGCCTAGTGGCAGCTCGGAATATCTTAAAATAGCAAGTTTTTTGAGTAGCCCCGGAGCTACGTTTTCTCTACATGTATGAAAATGTACATGCTCGTGTAACATACTAAGACGTACAAAAAAGTCTCTTGGACCCATACCCCAAACCCTACAGGAAGTCGGCCATCTTCAATTGAAGGTGTCAATTTTTGCGATTTCCACGCCTGCTATTTGAACGAACTTGTCCTAGGGCATTTTACCCAGTGACACCAAATTGGCTCCAGATCATCTACACAAGTAGCCCATCAAAAGTTATTCAGGGTTTTGTAGAATATTGAACGGTGTTGCCATGGCAACCCTCTGAATTTGGACTTTTTTCAATTTCAAATTCACAGAGATTCTAAACATCAGCCCCTGGGCTGTGCTTTCTCTATGTACCTGAAAATGTGCCTGCTGATGTAAAATGCTAACATCTACAAAAAAGTCTCTTGGACCGATAGCCGAAACACAACAGGAAGTCAGCCACGTTCACTTTAAAGTGTCATTTTTGCAGCATTTTTCGCCTTTTCCAGGCCTTTTTGCCTCAACTCCTCCTAGGGCATTTGACCCAGTGAGACCAAAATGGCTCCAGATCATCCACACAAGTAGCCCATCAAAAGATATTCATGATTTTGTAGAATATTGAACGGTGTTGCCGTAGCAACCCTCTGAATTTGGACTTTTTTTTCCATTTCAGGCCCAGATAGGTTCTAAACATCAGCCCCAGGGCAGTGCTTGGTCTGTGTACCTGAAATCGTGCATGCTGAAGTAACATCCTAAGACGTACAAAAAAGTCTCTTGGACCGATAGCCGAAATCCAACAGGAAGCCTGACATGTTCTAATTAAGGTTTCATTTTTGCAGCATTTCTCACATTTTTCAGGCCTGCTATTTGAATCATCTTCTACTACAGCTTTTCATCCAGTCACACCAAAATGGCTCCAGATCATCTACACAAGTAGCCCATCAAAAGATATTCATGGTTTTGTAGAATATTGAACGCTGTTGCCGTAGCAACCCTCTAAATGTGGGATTTTACTCATATACCACAGTGCACCAAATTGTTACATCTCTGACATACATTGTCCGATGTGCCTCAAACTTCACAGGCTTAATGGGAGGGTAAGGGAGACTGGACACACCCCTCTATCAGCTTTGTTTCACACTCATAACGCCACCTAGTGGCAACAGGAAATCAGTAGGACACTGATACTCATCATCCTATGGTCATTACAGTTTCATTGATGGCTGCAGGCATTACATAGAGCATTGTGACATATTAATTAGTGGGCACTCACCGACGCCACCTAGTGGGAGCGGGAGACGATCGACGCGAAGTACGGCTAGCCTGCTGAGCCGTCAGCAGCCGGGTGAGCCAGCTACTCTCTCGTCTGCGAGAACCTCCGAGCGCGGTTCGGCTGGAGCGTGCCACGGGTCGACGCGCGGCTGGGCTGGAGCGCGCCAGGGGTCGACGCGCGCCGGGTGCGAGGGCCCGCTCATCGCCGCTTGCGGCTTTAATTTCACTTCTCTTCCTTCTGATTATTTATTTATCTCTGACATTCTCAAATATGCTCACATTAGTTACCAATAAATTCAAATATTCAATTTTTCTTGCTACCAAAGCCTGTGAGTCTGGATTTACGCCACTATTCAACACCAAGAAATTTGAGCTTTTAAAGCCTAATGTTTGTATTTTTATTTTTAACTTTCAGATTTTCCTCACTGATATGAATGAATTGCTGTTGCCATTTTCAACATAGAGACTCAGAATATTCACTCATCTTTTAAATCTTCTAGTTCGGTGCTAAAGAATAAAATATTTAGTTCTCCTTGTGGACTTTACTGCCCCTCAGAGTCTAGACTGAATTCACTCTGTCAAGGCTGATAATCAGATGTTTTCATGACAACAGTCCCTGACACTGTGCAGTGTCTTAAACATGTTCCAGTTCAGAGCCAAAAGGAATTTGAGTTTTAAAAGCCTCCACTGCAAAATGGTTTGGGTTTGTGGCATTTTGTCACTCATAATGAAATTCCCTTTAAAATGGTCTGATCAGTTTTTCCAAATTCAAACAGTTAGGAATTTCTTCATTTGTTTCCATCTTGTGAGGTTGGAAACCCAGAGGTAGACTAATATAAATATTTGAATAGCTGAGAACCTGTCACAAATTAAACTAGATTCAGAGCATCAAATGTGTTACAGTCTCCATAGATAGATAGATAGATAGATAGATAGATAGATAGATAGATAGATAGATAGATAGATAGATAGATAGATAGATAGATAGATAGATAGATAGATAGATAGATAGATAGATAGATAGATAGATAGATAGATAGATGTGCCCAAAATGTCAAAATATTCAGATTTTCTCATTAGAAGAAGAGTTACTGTGAAACTAACTTTGGAGGCCACACTGATTATTTTTAAGAGCAGTGTCCAACAATGTGCTGTTTTTATTTAATTCCTTAAATTCTAATATTCATTATTTCCTCTTCTTGTCAGAGCTGAATGTTATTGTGCCTTTAAAACATCACCGTGAACACTTTACAATTAGTGTTTTCTCATCTGAATAAGCTAGAAATTTCTCCGATACCTGAAATCATGGGATAGGCTCCAGCACCCCCCCCCCCCCCCCCCCCCCGCGACCCTGAACAGGATAAGCGAAAGTGAATGGATGGATCTGAAATCATAATCATCCTAGTTTCTCCTCCTCAAAACATGAAAAAAAATAAAGTAAAATAAAACCCAGCAGCCTCTCTGGATGAAATGTGCTCACCAGGCAGCAGAAGTAAACGTACACAAGGCCTCTGACAGAGCAGCGCTGCATCAGCAAAACTCCAGCTATTGATCCGCGAAATAAACCCTGAAGCTGAAGAGTGGAAGCTCACACTGATACACTGAGCACTAAAGCTGCAGCAACACACAGCAAAAACAGCCGAAGCTTTTCAGCGACTCCAAACGCCAAAACGACGCATCTCTGCGCGTTAAAAAAAAAAAAAAGGTGGAGGAGATTCTGAACCATCTGCACTCAGACTGACGCCAACAGCCGCTGCTGTGATGCACAGGCAAAAAAAAAAATAAAAATTATAAAAATAAATAAATAAAAGGAGAACGACACAGCTATCACCATCATTATTGTTTTTTTCCACTTTGCTGCTTTCGCTTTATGCTCCTTTGACTGCAGGTTCAACACAAACGTCCGCTACACGCGGGTTGCTCTTGCTTCCTGAGGAAGCTGCAGGCGGTCAGGAGGTTTGACCTTTGAACTCCTGCTTCAGCTGCTGCAGGTGGAGCCTTAAAGTATTTCCTGGGGATGGTGATCCAAAAAATCTTAAACGGACGTGAATAATCGATGCTGGTAAAATAAAGCATTAATAATAAATTAATTTTTTTTTTTTTTAAATTAAGCTCTTTGTTATTTTGACAGACATTAAGAAAGGTTCCAAACAGTCTGGCTGCAGAAAAAGGATGAAGCTTTAACCTCTGACCTGCAACCTGCAGACAGACATGAGGGCAAACAATCACCATACTGTCATAATTATTATTATTAGGAGCATTAGAAGCTGTTGTAAGCTTTATTAATAAGTTTTTTTTTAACCAAAAGCAAATTCGAAATATCACCTTTTCCTCAGATAAATTCTAATTAAACTCAAAATGACACCAAAATCAATCCGTGTTTGCCTCGCAGCCTGTAAACACGTTTATAGCTACATGACCTATGAATTACATTTCCAAAAAAACAATAAGGAAAACCGAAAACAACAACCGAGAAACGGTTCCTATTTTTCTGAGACAGAAAATTTCAGTTTTAAAATAGCTGTAGAGGATCTTGATGATATCACAGGCCAAAAACCAGCAGCGTGTGGAAGGGCAGTCCTGCCATCAAGATAGTTTCACTTTTTTACTTCTAGTGAGCAAAATTATTTGAATTTAGCAACAAGACTGCAAGCAGGGAGCTTCAGAATACCTGAGGCACCAACCAAAGTGGACTCCGGAGAATTTAAACTCCTGAAAGTGATTTTCCAGGAGAAAAATACGTGTAGCCTGTGCACAAAGAGGGAGCTGCAAACACAAAGAAGGAGCTGCGCAGCCTGCAACGCCTCAGACAGAGAGGCTCAGTTTACGGTTTTACGCCACAAACCTGCAGAAGAAAAAAAAATGTGAGGTGGTGATTGTGCATCATCAGTAAGGGAGAGCGAGAGAGAGAGATGAGGAAAAGCTGCAGGCCGCGGATCAAAATCACACCAGCTGCAACAACAAACATCCACGCGATCACAGCGACATCTGAAAACACATCGAGTCTTTAGGCGCTGCTGATAAGCGCTGAGGAGGAGGATGCAAGCACCATCTCTGCATTCAGATCTCACTTTTCCTTTCAGGATTCAAAGTAGAAATCTGATTTCAGAGTGAGTTCGGAATCACAACAACTGGACCAAAAGCAGTCACTTGGGGGATCAGAGCACCTGATAAAGCTGACAATAGCAGCAGAAATCACGACACAGACGCACAAATGCAGCTTTAAATCACACTTTCTGAGAAAAGAAAAAAAAGATGAGCCTGCTGGGTATTTAATGCGTAACAACAAATCACACAATAACACACAAGCTGCAGCGAGACAGGATCAAACGCGGAGCATCAAGTAACAAAGGACAGAAGACAGAAAGTCTCCAAACGTGAGAACAGCTACAGCGAATTCATCCCAGCTCTGCTGCTGCATCACCCCCGCATGCATCCCTACTGAATTTCATTCATGTTTGTTCCCCACAAAAGCACAAACGCACTGAAACCCGAGATGTGAAGCTGTTTGAAGCAAAATCCAAAATCTAAGATAAAATTAGACGAGATCTAACAATCTCAAATGTGTGTTTGTTTAGAGATATTTAAAACCCAAAGCAAGCTGCGCCAGCGAATAAAACATTTAAATGTGGATCTCAGACGCAATGAGTGTTGCACATTTACAGACATGACACCACAAACTCAAAACAACTGACACAAGATGAAAAAAAAAATCCAAATTTAAGGGATAAATTTCAAAGACTCAGTAGGTTTCAGCTGTAAAATAACAGCAAAGCCACCTGCGTCTGAAATCCTCAAACTCGGGATCACAGAGAAGTCTCCTAACGACGTAAATATGAAAAATTTGAGAAGAAAACGCGCCATCACCATTTGGCTCCTGACCAAGAAAAAAATGCACAAATCTCCAAATTTAAGGTGAAAAAATAATCAGATTTCTGTGACTTTAAAAATACGTTTTGAGCATTAAAAAATGAGACACTGCACCTGCGCCCCAAACATTTCAATGCGGACCACATCAGCTTCTATAAAAGTAAGAAACATTGAACTTTACACTGTGTAGATGAGAAGAATTGGTTCAGAAAGAAAAACAAAATGCAGAAAAATAACAGACTATTATAAATACCTCGAAATCGAGGTTTGACATGTAAAAAAAAAAAACAAAAAACAGTCAGGTGAGGCAGAATGATGCAAAACCAAACAAGCTCCATCAGCGCTCCATCAAAGCGGATCACCTGTTAACCCAGAAAAAGCCACAGAGAGAAGAAAACACAACACAGAGCCAAAGAAGAACAACACTAACACAACGCTCAAATCTGCTCTCATAGTCTGACTCTTCTTTGAAAAAAAAAAAACACTTGATGATAAAACTGTGCA